>NW_024465162.1:0-1426 GCF_017591425.1 Ochotona curzoniae | reverse complement strand
AGCAGGATGCCCAGGGCATGGTGACTTAGGATAACTTTGATGGTCTGTGTGCTGTTGAGACACTGATGTACGGAGCTACTTCATGCCAGATGTTAGACTGAGCTCACTATTCTGTTTTTGAAATGCTCTGTGTCTGTGCAGGAGGGATGGAGTTCCAGGGGAGAGAAAAGTGCCTCTTGTGTGAACTCTAAGGGCACGGTTTGGCACAGCTAGTGCTTTGTGGGTAGACAGCTACCAGGCAGACATCTGGATTCCTGTCTGAGGAATCCATGTAGAAATGTGTTGGTCCTGAAAAGAGAAAAGCCAAGCAGAACAGAGCAGAGCAGAGCAAGCCAGCATGCCCCAGCCGAAGCCTACGTTGTCCTGTGAGCATTTCTAAGTAAGGGATTCCTGCCTCTAAGAAAAGTAGAAGGGGAGAAGTGCCTTGGCCCAGTGAGGATGACATGCAGGCACCACGTTCAGCTAGGATGCTATGCACTGACATTGTCTGAGCATGCTGCACATGTCTCAGAAATCTCGACTTCAGAGGTGATTGCAGTAGGCTATATGAGATGTGTGGCTGTTGCAGATGTAATGTGGTGTGTCTAATAGGCAAATATGCTCGGGTACATTATTGCTTTGTTTTTCCTTCAGCATCAACACCCAAGAATTACCAGGAGTGTGCTGAAAATCCAGGTATGGAAAAGGAGCTCGGGCTGCTGGGGAAACATGATGAGAAACCCAAAAGAGTTGGGGGCACGTATGTCATCTGTCCTCTGCCCAGTGAGGGACTGAAGGGTGCCCATGGCAATGTCTGAGAATTCCTTTCATGTTCACTACTGTTTTTCAAATTGGAGGACCTTACCTGGAAAGGTTCCTGTGTGCTTCAAGACGGCCTTGAGTTGCACCCATGCCTTCTGGAATTGTGCCAAGCATTCCAAAGGACATGGGTGACACACATGGGCCAATTGGAATGCCCTCTGACACAATGTGCGAGGACACGTATCTTTTCTCAGACACAATGCAATCCGGATGCCATGGTCCCATGGCACGTGTCATTATGTGCTTGAGGGTACATTGCCAAGCTCTGCCAGAAAAGTGTTGTCAGTGCAGATGGGGTTTTGTTTTCTGTGAGCTGAGCTGAGCTGCAGTTGGCTCTGTTTTAGGGAGTTTTTGTTTTGTGCCCCTCCTGCAGAAGCCCTGCCAAGGTGAGTCCAGTGACCCCAATCAGCCAGAAACCCGGAGACCCGGGATGGAGAGCCTGAGTGTGCCCTGGGCCAAAATGCCTTGTACACGGTGTCTTCACAAAAGTGTCACCCCCAAGCCCAGACGTGTTTTGTGCATAATGTCATCCTCAGGGTGCCTCTGAAATGTCAAGGTGCCTGTAGTTGTAGACCTTGAATCCTGGGAGCAGATCATCCTTGTTCCTGCTTTCTGATGTGAATAG
>NW_024465161.1:0-964 GCF_017591425.1 Ochotona curzoniae | reverse complement strand
GATGCTATGCACTGACATTGTCTGAGCATGCTGCACATGTCTCAGAAATCTCGACTTCAGAGGTGATTGCAGTAGGCTATATGAGATGTGTGGCTGTTGCAGATGTAACATGGTGTGTCTAATAGGGAAGTTTGCTCGGGTACATTATTGCTTTGTTTTTCCTTCAGCATCAACACCCAAGAATTACCAGGAGTGTGCTGAAAATCCAGGTATGGAAAAGGAGCTCGGGCTGCTGGGGAAACATGATGAGAAACCCAAAAGAGTTGGGGCACGTATGTCATCTGTCCTCTGCCCAGTGAGGGACTGAAGGGTGCCCATGGCAATGTCTGAGAATTCCTTTCATGTTCACTACTGTTTTTCAAATTGGAGGACCTTACCTGGAAAGGTTCCTGTGTGCTTCAAGACGGCCTTGAGTTGCACCCATGCCTTCTGGAATTGTGCCAAGCATTCCAAAGGACATGGGTGACACACATGGGCCAATTGGAATGCCCTCTGACACAATGTGCGAGGACACGTATCTTTTCTCAGACACAATGCAATCTGGATGCCATGGTCCCATGGCACGTGTCATTATGTGCTTGAGGGTACATTGCCAAGCTCTGCCAGAAAAGTGTTGTCAGTGCAGATGGGGTTTTGTTTTCTGTGAGCTGAGCTGAGCTGCAGTTGGCTCTGTTTTAGGGAGTTTTTGTTTTGTGCCCCTCCTGCAGAAGCCCTGCCAAGGTGAGTCCAGTGACCCCAATCAGCCAGAAACCCGGAGACCCGGGATGGAGAGCCTGAGTGTGCCCTGGGCCAAAATGCCTTGTACACGGTGTCTTCACAAAAGTGTCACCCCCAAGCCCAGATGTGTTTTGTGCATAATGTCATCCTCAGGGTGCCTCTGAAATGTCAAGGTGCCTGTAGTTGTAGACCTTGAATCCTGGGAGCAGATCATCCTTGTTCCTGCTTTCTGATGTGAATAGGAGAG
>NW_024465160.1:0-1171 GCF_017591425.1 Ochotona curzoniae | reverse complement strand
TGCAGATTTGACTCTGGTGTCTATAAATTGCCCATTTCAACCTTGATGGATTATACTAAACTTCTTCCTCACACATTCTAAGAAGGTGGAAGATTTCTCTGCTCTCCTGAGACATTGTGGATTAACATAGGGTATTAAAGGCATATCGAGCATTTTAGTTCTTTTTTTCATACATATATATATATGAATATATATATACACATATATATTACATTTTGAATATTTGAATTATGTGTTACAATTTCATATAGACTGGGATTTCCCCCCAAAGTCCCACCCTGTGGCAGATTTTCCCCATTTTACTACTATGGTATAATTCTTCATGAAGAATTGTAATGCCATTAGTCTCTTATTTAAGTGTATCCAAACATGGGACAGACAAATGCAGACTGTACAGTATCCCATTGTCTACATCTGTCCAGCAGTGTTTTTGGGAATCCATAGTTCATCTGTATAAGTACTGTGCACTAACCGATTGTGCCACTTTAGCTCCACCATCTTTCGTCTGAATGCAGGGATAAATGTTGCATTATACCCCCATATCTGGATATGGTAGACCCCAGTATCCCATCACTATACATTTCCATAATTGAGAAGCCATGAGACAAGGTCAACAACTGGTATGAGCTAGAACAACAGCCTCAACAACAACAATAACAACAACAACAAAATACAGCCCCATGACAAAAACATGCCACTAAGTAACCAATACATGGGTGACAAGCAGGAGATACAAAAGTCTCTTGGGGAAAATGATGTCACCATATAGTCCATGAGCCAGCAATGAATTCGACAAGAGAAAAGGGAGTATTTTTGCCGGGATCCCATATGGGCACCAGTTCTAATCCCAGCAGCTCCACTTTCCACGCAGCTCCCTGCTTGTGGCCTGGGAAAGCAATTAGTCTGGCCCAAAGCCTTGCAACCCTGCACCCGTGGGGTAGACCTGGAGAAAGTTCCTGGCTCCTGGCTCCAGACTGACATAGCACCAGCTGTTGTGTTCACTTGGGAAGTGAATCATCAGACAGATCTTCCCCTCTGCCTCTGTCTCTCCTCCTCTCTGTATATCCAACTTAGCAATTAAGATAAATAAATCTTAAAAAAAGAAAGAAATGGGCCCCGCGGTGCGGCCTAGTGGCTAAAGTCCTCACCTTGAACATGCCGGAATCCCATA
>NW_024465159.1:0-19270 GCF_017591425.1 Ochotona curzoniae | reverse complement strand
GGAACCAGGAACCTCTTCTGGGTATTCCACACGGGTGCAGGGTCCCAAAGCTTTGGGCCGTCCTCGACTGCTTTCCCAGGCCACAAGCAGGGAGCTGGATGGGAAGTGGAGCTGCCGGGATTAGAACCGGCACCCATATGGGATCCCGGCACGTTCATGGTGGGGACTTTAGCCACTAGGCCATGCCACAGGGTCCTATATTGGAATCTTAAGCATACTTATCTTTTTTTTTTAACCGAAATGCCCATCAGCAGAAGATTGGATAAGAAAGCTTTGGTTCATCTACTCCATGGAATACTACTCAGCTATTAAAAAAAAAAAAACAAAATGCAGTTCTTTGTGGCTAAATGGGCCCAACTGGAAACTATAATGCTAAGGGAAATGAGTGAATCCCAAAAGGTTAGATACCACAAGTTTGCCTTGATTTAACCTGTAATTTTTGTTTGGTTGTTTGTTACTTTTTGAACCTGTCATTGATACTGTCTCAACCCAGATGTTTTGAAGAATTGAACTTGCATTATTTTTAACATATTGTTTACTCAATACTATGTCAGTTAATTCCATAACATTGTATATTGATGCTGATGTTTTGTTGGGGCTTTTAGCTGACCGGAACTTTACTCTGTTAGCTCTACCTTCAGACCAGAGAAGGTCTCCCCAAGAGGCCACTGAACTTATCTGGACAATAAGATGCTGGACTTTATGCTAGGTATATGCTTGCAATGAAGGAATCTCAACTGAACTTGAACTGTGGTTATGCAGCATGGTGGAGGAATCCCCTATGGAGGGAGGGGTATGGGAGGGATGGGGGGAATCCCCAGTGCCTATAAAACTGTATCACATACTACAATGTTAATAACAATAAAAAAATTTTATTTATTTATTGGAAAGTCAGATATACAGAGAGAAGAGACAGAGAGGAAGATCTTCCGCCCAATGATTCACTCTCCAAGTGAGCGCAATGGCTGGTGCTATGCTGATCCAAAGCCTTCTTCTGGGTTTCCCACGCGGGTGCAGGGTCCCAAAGCTTTGGGCTGTCCTTGACTGCTTTCCCAGGCCACAGGCAGGGAGCTGGATGGGAAGTGGAGCTGCCGGGATTAGATTTGGCGCCCATATGGGATCCCGGCACGTTCATGGTGGGGACTTTAACCACTAGGCCATGCCTCCAGGCCCAAGCATACTTATCTTAAACATGGACTTTGAAATCAAGCAAGCTTCGCTTCAAAAATCCAGTTCTGAACTTCTCTGAAATGCAAATGTGCTGTTTATAAGATAGATAAAATAATATTTACCTCAAAGCGTGCTTGGGAGGCTGGCACCAAGGCACAGCAAGCTAATCCTCCATCCTGTGATAGTGGCATCCCATGGGTGCCAGTTCTAGGCCTGGCTGCTCCACTTGCAATACAGCTCTCTGCTCTCGTTTATGGACTCAAAACGCAGCAGAGGATGGTCCAAGTCCTTGGAACCCTGTACCCACGTGGGAGACCTGGAAGAGGTTCCTGGCTCCTGGCTTTGGACCGGCGCAGCACTGGCCGTTGTGGTCCCCTGGAGAGTGAATCATCAGATGGAAGATCTACTTGGAAGGATGTAAGAGAAGTGAAAGAAATGGAGAACGATTTTGCTGGAGTAAGTTCAGTAACTATAGCCATCTAATTGTTAATTTTTTTTTCCAGAAACAACATCATTCATCAAATAAAAGCCACACAAAATACAGGAAAAGGTTATGAGGCCAGGAACCTCCACATCATGCTGAGCAGAATTGATGACTATCAGAAGAAGACGATGCGTGCCTGGGCCGAGAAGCTCAAGTCCCTGGAGGAGAAACGAAACCAGTGCCTGGGGAAAATGACACCCTTGTTTACCCAGGTAACCTACTGTCTGTTCTCTTTCTCGGTGTCTTGTCAACAACAACAACAACAGAACAAAATGCTAAGCTTTGGAAGTCGCACGAACCTGGGGAGACATTTGTATGTTAGTTCTCTAGGCTGTCATAACAAATGAGCAGACTTGATGGTTGAAAACAATGTATGCTCTCACAGTTCTAGAAGCCAGGAATGTGGAAAATCAAAGTGCTGCAGGACCGAGTTCCTCTGCAGGAAATCTCTTAAACTACAGTGCCATTGGCAACCCTGGGCATTCCTTGGCGTGGAGCCTCTTTGCCTCCATCTTTCAAATGACCTTGTTTTCAGAATACGTTATGTCTTTTGTCTCATAGGTCATGACATGTCATTGGATTTAAGATCCAATGAAATCCTGGTGAATCCAGTGTGATCCTGTCTTGAGATCCTTAATTTAATCACATATGCAAGACATTTTCCAAATAAGGACTCATGCACAGGTTCTGGGTGGACGTATCTTTCAACCTGCTACCATGTCAGGACCACTGACACTGCTAGACTGACAGTGGGAATACTGACTGGATATCCGAGTAAGAGGGGGGAAATGAGACTCGGAGACAGTTTGAGAAATGTTCAGCTCCTTCCCGATCAATGCCAACCTACCAGACCACAGCAGTGAAACCTCCTGAAGTCACTGTCCCCTAGCTCTGCGTGAGTATCTTTCTTTGAAAGTCAGACAATCAACAGGTTAGGTTTACTCTCATGACCTTACAAGAAAAGGAGATGGCTTGTTTCTACAGCACAAGGCACAGATGATTGTTTTCAACTCTGACGTTCACCCATTATGTCCCAGAGCCCCTTCTCAGGCAACCAGCCCTCTGCTTTTGGGGTGACATCAGCCTTCCAAAAAATGAGGGAGCTGAGATTATACATCATTTTCCACATAATTCTTTTTCTTCCTTTTAGTATTGTTTACATCACTGAGAGGGATGTATGCACATGTGGGCCTCCGACCACGGAGGGGAGGTTCAGGCACAGAGGGAATGAGTGAGACACATCTTTCAGTTTTGGTTTATTTTTTTACCTCCTGTGTCCACAGGGGAGGCGGGAAAGAGAACCACTCCTTGCTATCAAACCACATCCGCACTTGGGAATGGGCAGATGGTCCTTTGATGATGCCTTGGAGACCCCAATGTGGGGAAGAACATTCCAAGGATGTTACCGGAGTGGTTTCAATAGCCCTGAGACAATGTCGGTTTCGTCACTCTGGGATAGAGCAAATCTTTCCAAGGTCTATGGGTTGACAAAGTCCACCTTGGCGTAGTCACAGAGCGAGGAACATGCTGCAAAACTTGGCCAGGAGAAGTGTCCAACCTTTTCTGCTTTCCATCCTCTGAAGAGGCAATTGACATTCCTCGCTGGCCTAGATGACCTGCCCATCATGGCCCCCATGTACATCTGCACATGCTGTCCACTGCACAGGCATCAGCAATTGAGGAGGTCCGTCCCAGTACACAGACTCCAAGATTAGACCACATATCCCATTAAGCTCCCTGTAGCCAGGGTCTGCGTCCAGTGGTCCAGTTTGGGCATCTCCCCAACATACTTGGGGTGAGCTCAGACTTGACTCTTGTGTGTGCCAGCCAGTACAGAGTCAGGTTCATTCTGTCACCTGCACCAACCAATGCATAAAAGAGAGCTGCCTGGTCAGTTCCACTCCACAGCCACATATCTCACAGTGGGTGCTGCAGCCCAGCCAGCCAGCCAGCCAGCCATCTTACACATACCAGTGTCCTTACACATACCAGTGGGCACCATGGCCTAGTGAGGGTAATCCCCCAGTAACCCTCACCAGGCCTACCCCAGCCCTTGTTTTTGCATGTATCAGCTTCTGCTGCAACCTAGCCCATATGGCTCTTGTGTACACCCATGGGTGCTACAACTTAGCTCAGCCTTACTGACCCCCAGACCTCCTGGCCCTCAGATATGCTGACAGGTGCTTCCACCTTGTCCAGCCTGACCTGTCCCCAGCCCCTGGTTCTCATGTTCACCAGCAATAGGAACAACCTAACAAGGGAATTCCCACAATTCCCCTGACAGACATGTTCCTAGCCCCAGATCTTACACCTGCCAAGAGTACTACAATCCAGCCTGACATAGCTTGCACCCAGTCCAGCACTTGCTAGCTGGTGCTATGGCCTAGGCCGGCTGGTCCACCCCCTTCTGGCTCTCATGTGCACCAGTGGGTGCAGCAGCCTAGCCCAATCTGCCCTGCCCCCAGACCAGCCTGCCTCTAGACCCAGTTCTCACACTTACCGTTGGGAGCAGCAGCCCAGCAAAGGAGTCGCCCAAGTTCCCCCCACCAGGCCCTCTCCCAGTCAAGGCTCCTGCTCATGCCAGCATGTGTCATGGCCCATTCTGAGATAGCCCGCCCCCAGTCTTGGCATTCAAGATACCAACACATGCTACAACCTGGCTCATCCCAGCCTGTCCCAGCTCTCACTGGTGGGTGTATCAGCCTAGCCCAGCCTGGCCTGCACTCTATCCTGGCTCTCACTCATTCCATTGTGTGTTATGGACTGACCCACTCTCTCCTGCCCTTAGGCACAGCTGCAGTCCAGTCTGTTCTAGCCTGCTCCCAACCCTGGTTCTCGTGCTCACCAGCTGGAACTGTGTCTTGAAGGGGAGTTCCCTTAACAGGCCTGCTCCTATGTGGCTTTTATGTGTGCCAGTGGGTACTGCTACCCAGACTGACATGTCCAGCCCCCTAGTTCTGTCACTGCTGAAGACTACAGCATAACCCAACCAGCCTGCACCCATTCCAACTCTTACTGATGGGTGCTACAGCCTAGCCTGTCCCACACCCATCCTGGCTCTCATGATTGCCAGCAGGTGCTTCAGCATAGCCCAGTCTGGGCCATCCCCAGACCCTGTCCACATGCATGCCAAGGGTGCTACAGCCTTGCACAGCTGGGTTTGGCTCCCAACCTGTCCTGGCTCTTGTGCATACTAAGGCCTGACCCAGCCTGACCCGTCTGTCTCTAGGCCCAGCCCACACAAACACTGACAAATGCTGCAGACTTTCTTGGCCTGGCCTGCTCCCAGCACTGGCTCTAGAGCTCCCCACACTTGCTGCACTAGCCCCAGAGTGGGAGCTGCAGCTTAATGAGTGAGTTCCCCAAGTTCCCAGCCCTGAATCTCATGCTCTCCAGCAGGAGCAGCAGCCCTGCCAGGCACTGTCTACCCTAAGTCCCAATCTTTGCATGTGCCACTGGGTGCTGCAGCCTAGCCCCATCCTGACCTCTCCCAGCTCCAGCTCTAGATTTTGCAAGTGTCAGGTGAGCTTCTTTCAGATGAGTTCTGTAGTCCAGCCTGGCCCCAGCTCTTGTGGGTGCCACAGCCACACAGAGGCCAGCCCACACATCGCCAACAGAATCTGCCCCCATCCAGTTTTCTCACATTCTGGTGGGTGCTGCAGACTGCTTGGCATGGCCAAGTTCCTGCTCCAACACTGCAGGTGGGTACTGCGGCCTTAACCAACCCGGGAATGCCCCCTCAGCGCCAGCTTTTACAAGCACCAGGAGGTGGTGGGTGATGTTTTTGGGCCTGCCCATGTCTCCCATGTTAGCTGATACTTTAGCCTGACTCAGACAAGCTCTCCACCCCCAAAGCACTCCATCTCAGCTCCCTTGCCTACCTGCAAGTGCAATGGCTTGGTCCATGGAAGGCCCCAGAAGTCATTCCTTCCCTGCCAAACATGCCCTAGTCCATTCCCACTCCAACACATCTCCAGGACCCCAGCCCCAGGCAATCTGCAGCACCCCTACAACCAGGGAGCGGGGTGGCATATTGACCCAAAGTTCTCAGCCTTCCCCACGTATTATTATTATTGCTATTATTGTTATTATTAAAGATTTATTTTTATTGGAAAGTCAGATATACAGCAAGGAAGAGCTTCCATCCGTTGATTCACTTCCCTAGTAGCCGCAATGGCCAGAGCTGAGCTGATCCAAAGCCAGAAGCCTCTTCTGATCTACCCCACGTGGGCGCAGGGTCCCAAGGCTTTGAGCCATCCTCGACTGCTTTCCCAGGCCACAAGCAGGGAGCTGGATGGGAACGGGGCCACTGGGACACAAACTGGTGCCCATATGGGATCCTGGTGCGTGCAAGGTGAGGACTTTAGCCAGTAGGCTATTGCACTAGGACCTATAGCTCTGTTTGGGGCGGGGGGAAGTCCTCCATTTTTGGTTTGGCAAATATAGCCAATGTGCATGAGGCAAGGAAAGATGGGTTAGAAGTAACATGAGCCATTCTTCCCTTCAAAAGATCTTTTAAAATTGTATTTAAAACGTAAAGAAATGACAGACATACTTGAGCCGCGTTCAGACATAGAGTGGGCCAGAGGAGAAAGGTGGTAAAGAGAGCAATGTTTGGGCCCAGCGCCGTGGCCTAGTGGCTAAAGTCCTCGCCTTGAACACTCCGGGATGCCATGTGGGCATGGCAGCTCCACTTCCCATCCAGCTCCCTGCTTGTGGCCTGGAAAAATGGGCAAGGACAGCCCAAAGCCTCGGGACCCTGCACCTATGTGGGAGACCCGGAAGAAGTTCCTGGATCCTGGCTTTGGATCGGCGCAGCTCCAGCCATTGCAGCCACTTGGAGAGTGAATCATCGGATGGAAGATCTTCCTCTCTGTCTCTCCACCTCTCTGTATATATGGCTTTGTGATAAAAGTAAATAAATCTTTTTTTTAAAAAAGAGAGAGAGCAATGTTTCTCCTTTGCATCCTGTATCTGTGGGAGGGGAGACAGAGCACCCGTGCCAGTTGCCAGGTGTAAGAGCCTGAAAGGGGAGTGGTTGCATGACACCACCCCCAAGACCTAGATGAGGAGAAATGCATCATGAGGAAAGGGTCATTTGATTGACAGGTAGGCAGATGAGATTACACAGGACAGGGAAGGTGTGGCTTTCAGTTTGCCATTTTATTACCCCTCAGAGAGTTCTCACTCTTGATCTGAAGGATTGCTGCAGCATGCAGATTCATCGTATCTTCCACAGCTACTTCCTGCTGATTAGAGGCACAGGGCTTGCCTATCTTAGCTTCAGAGACTCTCCCTATCTCATCTAAATGGTCCATCTCATGAGCTAGAGCGCTTGCATTGGTGTCGTGAGCCATTCTAACAGGAGCCACAATGTCAGGAGCAAATCAGAGGGTGAGTGAGGGCCTGCGGCTAGGGAAGTCAGATCATGAATGTATTGGTTTTTTTTTTAAGATCTTTAATTTTAAAAGAGTTGAGGGGCGCAGGGAAGGATCGTCCACCCACTGGTTTACTCCCCATGTGGCTGCAATGCCCAGCCCTGAGCCAAGAGAAAACCAGGAGCCAGGAGGTTCATTGGGATCTCCCATGTGGGTAGTGTGAGTTCAAAGAGTCTAGCCACCTTCTCCTGCTTTCCCGGGCCATTAGCAGCAAGTTGGATTAGACATGGAGCAGCCAGGACTTGGACCAGCATCCACACGGGATGCCAGCATCAAAAGCAGTGGTTTTCCTTGTTCTGCCACATTGCCATCCCCTAAATAAGAATATATTGACATATTAAGGAAGGAGAGTAAAAAAGCGCAAAGGGTAAGGGAGCAGATAGGAACAAATATCTTACACTGAATCAGTGTGATGGTTAAGATGGGCTCTGCTAGCATATTGGGTGCAAATCACTTTCGCCACACACTGACTACGGTACCTGGATGCATTAAATTTTCACAACCTCAACACGGCTGTGAAAGGAGCCAAGAATTCCATCTTGATCTCTCGTATGAGTAGCAGGGACTCAAGTACTTGAACCATTTCTGCTGTTTTCCCAGGTTACGTTAGCAGGAAAGTGGATTTCAAGGTAAAGTTAGACTTTCTCTGGCGCCCTAATATTGTAAAAGGCGAAGGATTTATACAATCTGAAGAGAAAGAGTATGGTACCCTAGTATTGGAAGTGAATGCCCTGAGTAGTAGCTTAACTTGATGCTCCACAACACCCTCCCCTTCATTGTCCCTCCGTGTGTAAGGCAAGATAATAATACCCACCTCAGATGGCAGTTATAAACCCCAGATGAGCTGACATCTAGAAGGCGCTTATCTGTGTCTGTCATTCGGTATGTGTTCAGTAAATGTCAAGCATCATTATATCCACAGGGTGCCTTGCAGTTCATACTCCATATATATTATTGCTTTATATGATATTAACAACTTTGCGTGTGTTACTAAACCATTTCTAAAATGAAGATCAAACAGGTGCAGATAGATTAGCCAATTAACTCAAAGTCTCGTAGCCACAGCTGGCATCAGAGCTTAAATAGGATTAAGGTTTTAACATGTCATAGCTGCCCCCTCTGAAGTGAAGCATGTTAGAGGCAGAAGGAAAAGAGGACCTGAGGATTTATGGGAAAGAAGCAGTCACAGTTCAGTCCAGGGCAAGCATAGAAGACGCCCCACGGACTGTGCCAGACCCTGTACTGGCAAATTCACATAAGAATCAGGTCTAGGATCATCTCAGATGAAGTTTCATTGGAGATCCCTCCAACTGAACTGCTGATCTCAGAACCCCAACCATGAAGAGACTGTGTCAGCCAGTGGATCCTGAATAGGTTTCATCGCGATTGGAATGGCAAGAGTGGCAGCAATTCAGAACTGTTGAACTATCAGTTCTGCTTGAGCAGGGCCCTTGGAGCGCGCCTCCCGTTGGGGGTCGGGGATGGGTGGGAGACTGGGTGGGGCTTTTCCCTTTGTTTCTCCCCTGATCCCAGATACAGGGAAAGAATATTAGTGTGGAAACTGTCGCGCCCACGTGTCTTATTGTCCCGCAATAAGACACAGACACGAGTGAAGCCTTCTGCGGTAAAGTTTATTGCACGCACAAAGATGAGGAAGAGGAAGGGGGCCCCAACCCCGGCAGGCTTTCTACTCTTATGTGCTGACCGGCCCCGCCTCCGCCGATGATAGGTCGGCGTCATGATCACGCAGGGTCCTGGGCGACCGGATTCGTCAGTCCCCAGTGTTCACGTGCCGGCCACGCCGCAGCTCACTGCGCATGCCCTAGGCGCCTGCGCAGTACCGCGAAGGCTACGTGACTTCCACCACGCACAAAGGTGTGGCTTCTCCGGCCGGCGCCATTTTAGACACAGCATGTGGCCAGTGCATACAGATGCGGCTTGCAACATCTCTCCCCTTCTTATACAATAGAAAAAATAAGCTGGTATGGGCCTGTCTTAGGTTGTAGACTCAAGGCGCACGATCCGTCATAGGGAGGCTGCGTAGCTTGACGTAGTCCCTGTCTTAGACGGATAATTGTCTGGGTCTATCTTACCCGTCATGGGCTACAACCGCGGTGGTTGTAAAGAGCAATGTCTCGACAAGGCAGTTATAAGAGTGACTACCCTCTCGCGTGCAATGGATAAGTCCTGCGAGGTGCAAGGGCTAGTCAGGTGCATCATGCTCGAACTCAGTGCAATGCCATAATGGCCTGAGGTGCAGGAGCCATGATGTCCATGCTCTTAACTAAACCCGTTGAAGCATGCTCAACCATACCATGGGGGAGTCACCATACTGCATGGCTAGTAGGGCTTGATGTATTGCCACACGATCTCGCTGAGCGCGGCGTCTCAGATGACACAGGCAAAAAAGGCATAAGGCACAGCCTGCACATAAGAGCAGAATCAGCACAACCACTCCCACCCATTCCTTAATATGGGAAGTGATGTTCCAAATCCAAGTGGCCAGGGTTTCAGCAACAACAGGATCCACCCGTGTAGAATTAATCTAGACAATGGCAATTCACAACTCAGACTGTGGAATATCAAATTCTCTCGTCCAATTTCCTAAAAGATAAGAAGAAAGCTGGCAAGAAAGATTAGCAGCCGTTGAAACATTCTGAAAAGGAATGGAAGTAACACATAAACCTTGACACTGAAATTCTCAGGAAATGCTTGAAAACAAAGCGTGTCCTGTAGGGGGAATAAAAAATTACTCACATTCTCCTTAATATCATCATAAGGGAGAAAAGGCAAATCCAAAGAAGAAAAAATCAAGGAAACACTCGGGCTGAGTAGGCGACCGGTAAGGGTCGTGGAAAAACACTCAGAACCCCTCATCGTGGATCAGCAATCACGGTCCTCACAAGCGCCATACAGACCATTAGTTGCACCATCAGCCGTGTTTGCACTGGGCGGGGCACCATTGTCCTGTGGGATTGTAGGAGGAGTTTCTGATTGCGGGTCTGCATGAATCTTCCCCAAGTCAGATCCTCGTGCAAGCGCTCCAGCGGTTGCAGAAACGTCAGAAGGCAGTGATGGACAGGAACGAGTCAATCGAGCTGGAACCCAAACCGGAACTGGGGCGTCCTGTGGAAACACACAAATGGCTCCTCGAGCCTGCCTAACAACTGGGTCTGGGCCCTTCCATTTGGACTCCAGAACATCCTTCCACTTGACCCAAGATTGCTCTTGCGCCGTGTTGAGGGAATGACGATCTGCAGCACTGAGGCCTTTCTCATCCAGCTGTAAAAAATTGATAGTGAAGAGAGCCAGGGCTAGAGTGGCCCGAGGGCTCTGACTGGCGAGGCCAAGCGATTCCCAGGTGGTTTTTTGTTTTTGCAACAATTCCTTAATAGAGCGGTGAGCACGTTCGATTATCCCCTGACCTTGTGGATTATAAGGGATGCCAGTCACTAATTTGACGCCCATCTTCATGCAAAAATCACGAAATTTGGCTGAAGTATAGGCGGGACCATTATCAGTCTTAATACATTCAGGTTTACCCCATGCGGCCCATGCTTCTAAGCAATGCTGGATTACATGGATGGCCTTCTCCCCAGTTAGAACTGATGCAAAGAGCACACCAGAAAAGGAGTCCACGGATACATGAACAAATTGGTTCCTCCCAAAGGATGGGACGTGTGTCACATCCATCTGCCACAATTGATTGGGTCTCAATCCCCTAGGATTTACCCCCTCATGTGAAGCAGGTCTAAATTCACAGCAGGCAGGGCAATCAAGAACTATTTGGCGTGCTTCCTTTCTAGTGATCCCAAATCGGAGTCTGAGGGTCTGGGCTGAAACATGAAATTGTGAATGAAACTGGCAGGCTTTCTCCCCTGAGGATGGTGGAGACACCATCATAATCATGATTTGGGTTCTGGTGGCGGCATCGGCAAGAGCATTCCCTCGAGCTAATGGCCCTGGTAAACCTGAATGAGCTCGGATATGGGTTATATAAAAGGGGTGGCTTCTATGCCAGATGGCCTGTTGAATTTGTTTAAAGAGATCCGCCACCGGGCCGGACCCTGAAATAGAGCCAGCGGCCTCCAAAACATTCACTGCATTAACAACATATTGAGAATCAGAAACAATATTCAAAGGTTCTAGAAAGGTTTGTAAGGCAAAAAGCACCATATGGCATTCTACCCTCTGAGGAGAAACCGTCACAAAGGTCTTTTTTATTACAGTATCTCCGGCAACTAAGGCTCCGGCTCCTGTCGAGGAACCGTCAGTAAAAATTGTAAGAGCACCAGGGAGAGGATAGGCACTGGTTCTTATCGGAAAAACCACAGGATGTCGCTGTAAAAATTGTAGTAATGGATGCCTTGGAAAATGATTATCAAAAATTCCCTGATAGACAAACATTAAGATGGACCACTCATTGCTACACCCACTCAGCACTTGTAATTGCTGGACAGTATAGGGGACTATTATGCGGTCTGGATGACGCCCAAAATGAATTAAGGCTAATTTTAATCCTTTAAACACTATTGATGCGACTGCAGATGGATACCACTGAATAGACTTAATCTGAGAAACCTGAGAATGAATCCAAAGTAACGGGCCCTGTTGCCATAATACAGCAGTGGGGAAAACTTCTGTAGGCAATACACATAGCTCAAAAGGCTGATTTTGATCTAGGCGTACTAATTGAGCCTTTTCAATAGCTTCCTGGACTTTTATTATGACCTGTTGTGCCTCAGGGGTGAGGGTTCGCCTGGAAGCGAGATCAGAATCGCCTTCAAGCAGAGCAAACAAAGGCCGTAACTCTTTTTTTTTTTTTTTAAAGATTTATTTTTATTATTTTGTTATTGGAAAGGTGGATATACAGAGAGGAGAGACAGAGAGGAAGATCTTCCATCCGATGATTCACTCCCCAAGTGAGCGCAACGGGTCGATACTATGCCGATCCGAAGCCAGGAGCCTCTTCCGGGTCTCCCACGCGGGTGCAGGTTCCCAAAGCTTTGGGCTGTCCTCAACTGCTTTCCCAGGCCACAAGCAGGGAGCTGGAAGGGAAGCGGGGCTGCCGGGATTAGAACCGGCGCCCATATGGGATCCCGGGCGTGCAAGGCGAGGACCTTTAACCACTTGCGCCACCGCGCCGGGCCCAAGGCCGTAACTCTTGAGAAGAGATCTTAAGGAAGGGTCGCAACCAATTAATATCCCCCACTAATTTCTGAAAATCATTCAAAGTTCGCAAATGAGAAATCTTGAGGCTTATCTTTTGAGGCTTAATATATGTTTCTGTAATTAAAGACCCTAAGAAGGCTTTCATCTGCTGTATTTGAACCTTCTCGGATGAAATCATAAGGCCATAATCCTGTAGAGCCCGCTTCAGATCAACGTAAATCTGTAACAACTGATCTTGCTCTTGAGCACAAATTAAAATATCGTCCATATAATGGACGACGCGGGCCGCTGGAAAACAATCTCGCAGTGGTTGTAACACTTGGGCAACATAAAGTTGACACATGGTAGGACTGTTAGCCATCCCCTGGGGCAAAACCTTCCATTGATATCGTTTATCCGGCTCTTCATGATTAATGGAGGGAATAGTAAAAGCAAACCTCTCCCTATCCTTCAATGCTAATGGTATAGAAAAAAAGCAATCCTTCAAATCAATCACTAATAACGGCCATTGCTTAGGGAGGGATGACAAAACTGGAAGGCCACGTTGAACGGGGCCAAAGTACTGCATCTGTGCATTTACAGCTCTTAAATCATGTAGGAGGCGCCACTTTCCTGATTTCTTTCTGATAACAAAGATAGGAGTATTCCAAGGAGAAACAGAGGGCTCCAGATGTCCCAAATGTAGCTGTTCCTGAACTAATTGTTGAGCAGCTTGGCATTTTTCAAGAGAAAGCGGCCATTGGGGAACCCAAACCGGCTCCGCTGTTTTCCAGGGTATGGGCAGCTGCACGCCAATGGCCGCTACTAAAAACCCAGACCTTTACGGCCTGGATTTCCCCGGGGTTCAATTGGCTGGACAATACCTTGACTCTGTTTACCTAAACCTTTTCCTTGAATATAGCCCATTTTATCCATCAACTTTTGAGAGACTTCAGAATAACCAGAGGCATTGGAGACTAGTCGTATCCCCATCTGTTGAAGAATATCTCTTCCCCAAAGGCAAACCGGTAGGTTCAGGACATATGGTGTGACTGTCCCGCAATTGCCTTCCTTATCCTTCCACTGTAGGGCTCTGGCACTTTGGGATGGAGCTTGTTCAAACCCCAGACTGCGTAGGCTATGAGAAGTTTGAATCAAAGGCCAATCACGCGGCCAATACTTGGAGGTTATGATGCTCTTATCAGCTCCTGTGTCTAAAAGTCCCATAAACGGTCTATTCTCTATTTGCAACTCAAGTATGGGTCTATCGATCATATCCATCATTAAATTTATATAAGAAACCTCTACTCGGGTCTGGACAGTCTTATCTGCACTAATTAAAGCTGGTAAAAATATGAGTTGGGCTATAGGATCACCTGGCGCAACAGCAAAAGCACCTCGTGCAACTGAGCACAGCACTGAAAAGGAGCTAGCTTCCGGATGTAAAATTCCAGGTGTTACAATAAAACCTTGAGAGCTCAAGGCTGCTCGGCCTATCACAAGCCCGACCGCACCAGGTGGTACCGTGTCTGTTAAGATGACCGGTACCGGCGTAATGCCGTCCTCTGGTTTTAAGAGGACTCCGGTGGTGGCACAGAGGTCCAGGCTTGCAGGGTGTCGCTCCTGGCAGGGTCCCCTCGTGCATGACGGAAGAGTGCCCGGTCGGTCAAGGGGACCTGGGCCTTCGGTCCCCATCTCCCGTTTTTTGACTCCTGGCTCGAGAGAGGGCGTCCTTCTATGTCCTTCACTGACTTGCACTCATTGGCCCAATGTCTACCTTTGCGGCACCGTGGGCACATCCCAGGAGGCTTATTGCTAGGCCCTGCACGGCATTCCCTTTTCATATGTCCTGGTTTTCCACACTGAAAGCACACAGGTGATATTCTCTCCCTATGATTAGACCTCAAAATGGCGGCCGCTAGTCCATGAGCTGTTAAGGGGCCTCCTGTATCCCTACAAACCTTTAGCCAATCTGAAATTCCCTTGGACTTACGATCCTTGAGTAGGGCTCTACATTCTGCATTACACTGCTCCCAAACTATCTGCTCTACCATTCTAGTGTTCTGATCTCCCTCTCCAAAGGTCCTTTCCACGGCCTGCATTACGCGTGCCACAAAATCAGCAAAGGGCTCATCCGGCTCCTGCTTAACCTGTGTAATGCCCAGTTTCTCTTGCCCTTTAAGTGAAAGGGCCTTCCAAGCCTTTATAGCTGCAGTAGAAATTTGAGTATAAACTGGCCATGGATATCTCTTTTGATTATCAGAGTATTGGCCTTGTCCGGAAAGCATATTATAAGTCCAGGTCAAAGCATCACCGCCGCGCTGTTGATTTGCCCGGGCGGTCTCAGCCAAAAGCTCTTGCCATAGGCCCTTCCAATTTAGATATGATCCCATATTAGGGAGAACAGCCTTCACCACAAATTGCCAATCAGAGGGAGTCATATTCATTCCCCCCATACGTTCTAACAGGGACAAAGTATAATTGGCGTGAAGACCATATTGCTTTACAGACATGGCCAATTCTCGCACTAATGCTGCATCTACCTGTCTGTAAACTCTTTCCCTTTCTTCTTCTAAGACGGGGAACATATTTTGAAGTTCCTGGCGTGTGGCTGGATCAATGAAGGAGGAGCCGGCGCCACAACTCATGGGCGGGGCAGATGGCTTCACAGCAGGAGGAGCCATTAGTGTAATGGCTCCAGAGCCCTGAGGCCATGGGCCGAGCGTGGCCGGTGCAGTAGCACCGCCATTCTCTTTCTTCTCCTTTTCTGATCCTCCTCTGATTCCTGCGGGTTGTTTGCGTCCTAAGCGCCTATGCCGCTTGTACCCTTCCTCCGCGTCGGACGTCTCCGAACTTGATGAGGAAGATACTGCTTTCAATTTCACCTCTATTTTTTGCTTCAAACCGGTTCTCCTCTCCCGCTCTGTTTCTGAGAGACTATCCTGGGCAGACTGAAGGGCTTTGTCACTCTCTCTGACCGCTCCCTTACGGAGGGCATAAACCCTCTGCAAAAATTTCACCAGAGAGAACCGTGCACCCATGTCTATAACCAGAAGCGGTGGTTCCTATACCTCCGATTTATGCTCCTAGTCACCCGAAAGTTCTCCCTCTCAGAGCTCCTTACCTGTCTTATGGCCGCAGTTCTGACTCCGTCCCGTTTGAAACGGGAGGCCCCCTCCAGGTCCCGGGTTTCGGGCACCAGTTGTCGCGCCCACGTGTCTTATTGTCCCGCAATAAGACGCAGACACGAGTGAAGCCTTCTGCGGTAAAGTTTATTGCGCGCACAAAGATGAGGAAGAGGAAGGGGGCCCCAACCCCGGCAGGCTTTCTACTCTTATGTGCTGACCGGCCCCGCCTCCGCCGATGATAGGTCGGCGTCATGATCACGCAGGGTCCTGGGCGACCGGATTCGTCAGTCCCCAGTGTTCACGTGCCTGCCACGCCGCAGCTCACTGCGCATGCCCTAGGCGCCTGCGCAGTACCACGAAGGCTACGTGACTTCCACCACGCACGAAGGTGTGGCTTCTCCGGCCGGCGCCATTTTAGACACAGCATGTGGCCAGTGCATACAGATGCGGCTTGCAACAGGAAACAATGGTATTACCCACTTTCACCCTGTAACCCTTGACCCTTTGTACCCTAATCAACTAAGTAAGATCACTTTTTAAAAATAATAAATTTTTAAAAAGAAGACACCCCTTTGCTCTTAGAACTTAATTTTTCTGATTTAATTTTTTAGCTTCGAGAGATGTATAAATTGAATCTTAGCCGACCAATCCTGTTGATTCCTAGCAAAAAGGAGACCCCTGCCTCTGCTGAACTTTTTAAACAGCCACTCCAAGAGCTGCCAATAGAAAAAGACAAACTATACGACAAGAAAATCAGGTATGTGGTGGAAATTCTGACACTGTGTTGATTAGATGTTTGAGATCGAATGCTGCTTTCTCTGCACAAGACTTCCCCCACAGTTATGGAACAGCGCAGAGTCTAAGGGAGTATTACTTTTCTTAGGTGATTTGCCAACAGTTTTATTTACTGTTTGTTAAGTTCCTTTTCTTTGAAAAAAATTTTTCCTAAGAAACAGATTGTTCTGAGGATGTATAATAAAGAACATTAATTCTTGCAGGAACTGTGGAAAGGAAGGGAAAGAATGCATGCTCTACGTATTCCATGAGGCTAAGAAGGTAGTCGTAATATAAATTTCTAAGTGAAGCTATAGGAATGCAGCTTTGATAACCATTTCAGCAAATGCTGCTTTTTCAGCCACCTGTCAAAGCAGGTGTTGCTGCTACATGGCAATGCAAGAGCAGGGCATTAGAGGAGCAGGTAGAGGGGAAGAAATGTGGAGAGAATAAAACTCGTGCGTTTTGACTGTCCGTGGAGCTTAGAAGAGCTGTGTGCTCCCACTTAGTGCTTCTCTGATTCTATAGACAACAAGAAGACCAGCTGAGATCCATCTGGAATGCTGATCTGTCCTCCTCAAGCTACCCAATAATAGAGAAGACACCAGTGAGTTTGCTGTGGGCCAAGCTGGGTGGGTTTCCGGACATTCCCAGGCTGCTCCAGTTAGACATCCAGTCCACCTTCAGAAAATCTCTTGCCTCCATGAAGTCACGGTAAGTGAAGTGTTGGAAGCACCTGCGTAACGAACTAGGCCTTTAGTCCTCTGCCTTGCTTCTCTCTAACCTGACTTTCCCAAAAGTGTCTGGTGTGAAATTAGATTCGTCATCCAGAAAATAACACAGACAAATTCGGCATATGTCTGTTAGGGTTACTCACCCTAGGCCTGATGACGTCACCTTGAATAATATAAAGCAAATGCAAAGGCCAGACATCATTCTAAGACTCTAGATCGAACGCTCTAAAGGGCCACTTCGAATTCCACCTCTAGGGAAGTTACTGCAAGAACCAGAGAGGTATGAGTGGAATGTGTTTGTCCACATTATAGTTCAGTAATATGACCTTCATAGCAGCTGTCACAATTGTCACATCTAGGCCAAAACTCACTTACGTTATGTGGAGTGTCCCAGGCTGGACGGAAGAGACTCACAGAGAACAGGTAAGGGGATGATGTGGCTTCCCATTCCTGAATTCCATTGACCTCAATCAGCTCAGCTCCAGCCATTACGACCACTTGGTGAGTGAACCAGTGGCTGGAAGATCTTTGTCTGTTCTTCTGTCTGCAAATCTGACTTCCCGATAACAATAAGTAAATCTCCCATGGGATTGACATTTGTGCATAAAGCACTTTGATGAGCTCTGTGGGGAGCGTTGTGATGGGATTTCACTTGCAGTCGTCTTGATCTAGGTAAGCACATTTCTGATTATATTTACTCCCTCCCAGCTGCTGTGTTGTGGTTACACACTTAGGCAGCCATGCTGAACAGAATCCATGACTACCCCACACCATCTCTGATGACACCGCCGCATATCTGCATATGCCTGTAGTATATGAAAAACACTAGAGTTTTCTTTGGCCAGACATTTTGAGGTTGCCAGTTTGCTACAGAGGAGCAGCCAAGCCTTTGTTCCTGCTGTCAGAGTGGGAAGCCAGCACGTCACCTGCTGTCCACATTTGTCAGCTGTGGTATCTGGCCTGGATCTTCTTGGACTTTCAAGTCACAGTGGCCCATGGGGCTTTTGGAGCGGAGGGGTAAACATTCTCTGAGTGCAGGAGTCAATTACTTTATAATTCTTGATCTAGTATCTCTCCTTGGAAATTGTTATTAATTGTCCTGTTTTGAACTTGTCAGCCGTTCCATTGGATCTCCTCCATTTTGCCATGCTACCACACATCTCTGTTAAAAGACTGCTCAATTGGAACATCGGTGCCTGGAAATGTTCAGAGCAGGAAATGTTGCTGAAGTGAAAAAATTTCAAGATACTATACGAAAGAATCAGGCAAATCAAAATCTCTAAATTTTGCTAGCACCAAAAAAACCACAAGTATATTCACCAGAAGCAGAATAAACAGCACATACCAATTTTTGAAGACATCTTAAAATGTTAAGCTCTGTGGACCAATTACTGCTTGCTCTTCTTTTTCCTTTTAACCTCACTAGTATCTCTTCAAAATCTTCACCCCAAAAAGCATGATACTTGTTTTACTTTGTAGAAGTTCAGGAGCAAACTGAGTTCTTCTTACCGTACTTCATGTCTCAGCACATTCATAATTGAGCTTTTTTTTTTTTTTTGTATTAAGCATCACTACATAGACATTTCCACCTGTTACCATACTACAAATCTAAAAAGCCATAAATTATCTCTTTTTTTTCCCCAAAAGTCATTCCTGTAACTGTTCAGCTTTAAATCTGGAGGCAACTCTTCCCTAACAGGACATCATGGACCAGCATCTTCTAATGCTGCTGTCGCATAAACCCCATCAGTCTTGTTTCATACTGTATACGTACACTTAACACAGCATGTCACTAAAGTTACTGAGAAAACTACCCCACACCAGAGATACAATTGTCTGACACGTCAACAAAGAGTGGTTTTCCGTGGGAACAATTCTACTGAACAAGGGAGAAGTCATTGAAAGCATTCAAAGCAGATCGAATGTACAATTGTAACTCCAAATTTCTATATAGTGTTCCCTGTATTGTAGGATACAAAAATAACTCCACTGGGGCCGATGTGGTGGCATAGTAAAGGCATCTTTTAACTCTAAGTGCCAGCATCCCGTAAGGGTGCCACTTCATGTCCCAGCTGCTTCACCCCCTCTCCAGCTCTCTCTTTATGGTCTGGGAAAGCAGCAGAGGACGGTCCAGTGCATCTGCATGGGGGACTGGCAATAAGCTCTGGTTCAGACCAGCTCAGCTCTGGCCATTGCAGCCATTTGAAGAGTGAACTTTCTTCTGTAGAACTTTCTTCTATATTTCCTTTCCTCTGTGTAAATTAAAATAATAATTAAAAAAACACTATCATCTAGTCACCCAAGATGGTTAATGCTTCCTATAATTCAATATCCCACTGTTTTCTGATTGTACCAAAAAATAAGCAATCAGTAAGCGATTTCTACATCTTA
>NW_024465158.1:0-106238 GCF_017591425.1 Ochotona curzoniae | reverse complement strand
GGCAGCAAAGGTCTTCCAGTGCCAAAACGACTCCTCGTGGATCAGGAACTTCACATACCATCAGCATTTTGACCAGATCTAGAAGAAAACCAAGTGGGGTCACTTAACGTCCAATGTCCATGGAGCCCAGGATGATGAAATCAAGCATGTTGAGCACCCACACAAAACAAGGATGCAGATCCTCAGTCCAGGCGCTAACAACTCCACATCCAGAGAGAAGTTCAGCGCCCAAGCCATTTTCAGCTACCATGGATTCTGTTGGCTCTGGCAGCACATATGCCTGAAAGTGTATGTGATGCCTGGGGAACTGAGTGTGTTGGTGAATGGCACCATTCGAAAGGGGCAGCAAGGTCTTCCAGTGCCAAAACGACTCCTCGTGGCTCAGGACTTCACATACCATCAGCTTTTCGACCAGATCTAGAAGAAAACCAAGTGGGGTCACTTAAGGTCCAATGTCCATGGAGCCCAGGATGATGAAATCAAGCATGTTGAGCACCCACACAAAACAAGGATGCCGATCCTCATTCCAGGCGCTAACAACTCCACATCCAGAGAGAAGTTCAGCGCCCAAGCCATTTTCAGCTACCATGGATTCTGTTGGCTCTGGCAGCACATATGCCTGAAAGTGTATGTGATGCCTGGGGAACTGAGTGTGTTGGTGAATGGCAACATTCGAAAGGCGCAGCAGAGGTCTTCCAGTGCCAAAACGACTCCTCGTGGCTCAGGACTTCACATACCATCAGCCTTTCGACCAGATCTAGAAGAAAACCAAGTGGGGTCACTTAAGTCCAATGTCCATGGAGCCCAGGATGATGAAATCAAGCATGTTGAGCACCCACACAAAACAAGGATGCCGATCCTCATTCCAGGCGCTAACAACTCCACATCCAGAGAGAAGTTCAGCGCCCAAGCCATTTTCAGCTACCATGGATTCTGTGGCTCTGGCAGCACATATGCCTGAAAGTGTATGTGATGCCTGGGGAACTGAGTGTGTTGGTGAATGGCAACATTCGAAAGGGCAGCAGAGGTCTTCCAGTGCCAAAACGACTCCTCGTGGCTCAGGAACTTCACATACCATCAGCTTTTCGACCAGATCTAGAAGAAAACCAAGTGGGGTCACTTAAGTCCAATGTCCATGGAGCCCAGGATGATGAAATCAAGCATGTTGAGCACCCACACAAAACAAGGATGCCGATCCTCATTCCAGGCGCTAACAACTCCACATCCAGAGAGAAGTTCAGCGCCCAAGCCATTTTCAGCTACCATGGATTCTGTTGGCTCTGGCAGCACATATGCCTGAAAGTGTATGTGATGCCTGGGGAACTGAGTGTGTTGGTGAATGGCAACATTCGAAAGGGCAGCAGAGGTCTTCCAGTGCCAAAACGACTCCTCATGGCTCAGGAACTTCACATACCATCAGCCTTTCGACCAGATCTAGAAGAAAACCAAGTGGGGTCACTTAAGTTCCAATGTCCTTGGAGCCCAGGATGATGAAATCAAGCATGTTGAGCACCCACACAAAACAAGGATGCCGATCCTCATTCCAGGCGCTAACAACTCCACATCCAGAGAGAAGTTCAGCGCCCAAGCCATTTTCAGCTACCATGGATTCTGTTGGCTCTGGCAGCACATATGCCTGAAAGTGTATGTGATGCCTGGGGAACAGAGTGTGTTGGTCAATGGCAATATTCGAAAGGGCAGCAAGGTCTTCCAGTGCCAAAACGACTCCTCGTGGCTCAGGACTTCACATACCATCAGCTTTTGACCAGATCTAGAAGAAAACCAAGTGGGGTCACTTAAGTCCAATGTCCATGGAGCCCAGGATGATGAAATCAAGCATGTTGAGCACCACACAAAACAAGGATGCCGATCCTCATTCCAGGCGCTAACAACTCCACATCCAGAGAGAAGTTCAGCGCCCAAGCCATTTTCAGCTACCATGGATTCTGTTGGCTCTGGCAGCACATATGCCTGAAAGTGTATGTGATGCCTGGGGAACTGAGTGTGTTGGTGAATGGCACCATTCGAAAGGGGCAGCATAGGTCTTCCAGTGCCAAAACGACTCCTCGTGGCTCAGGACTTCACATACCATCAGCCTTTTCGACCAGATCTAGAAGAAAACCAAGTGGGGTCACTTAAGGTCCAATGTCCATGGAGCCCAGGATGATGAAATCAAGCATGTTGAGCACCCACACAAAACAAGGATGCCGATCCTCATTCCAGGCGCTAACAACTCCACATCCAGAGAGAAGTTCAGCGCCCAAGCCATTTTCAGCTACCATGGATTCTGTTGGCTCTGGCAGCACATATGCCTGAAAGTGTATGTGATGCCTGGGGAACTGAGTGTGTTGGTGAATGGCAACATTCGAAAGGGCAGCACAGGTCTTCCAGTGCCAAAACGACTCCTCGTGGCTCAGGAACTTCACATACCATCAGCTTTTCGACCAGATCTAGAAGAAAACCAAGTGGGGTCACTTAAGGTCCAATGTCCATGGAGCCCAGGATGATGAAATCAAGCATGTTGAGCACCCACACAAAACAAGGATGCCGATCCTCATTCCAGGCGCTAACAACTCCACATCCAGAGACAAGTTCAGCGCCCAAGCCATTTTCAGCTACCATGGATTCTGTTGGCTCTGGCAGCACATATGCCTGAAAGTGTATGTGATGCCTGGGGAACTGAGTGTGTTGGTGAATGGCAATATTCGAAATGGGCAGCAGAGGTCTTCCAGTGCCAAAACCACTCCTCGTGGCTCAGGAACTTCACATACCATCAGCTTTTCGACCAGATCTAGAGGAAAACCAAGTGGGGTCACTTAACATCCAATGTCCATGGAGCCCAGGATGATGAAATCAAGCATGTTGAGCACCCACACAAAACAAGGATGCCGATCCTCATTCCAGGCGCTAACAACTCCACATCCAGAGAGAAGTTCAGCGCCCAAGCCATTTTCAGCTACCATGCATCCTGATGGCTCTGGCAGCACATATGCCTGAAAGTGTATGTGATGCCTGGGGAACTGAGTGTGTTGGTGAATGGCAACAATCGAAAGGGGCAGCAGAGTTCTTCCAGTGCCAAAATGACTAATTGAGTCTCCGGAACTTCACATACCATCAGCATTTTCACCAAATCTAGAAGAAAACCAAGTGGGGTCATAAAGTTCAATGTCCATGGAGCCCAGGATGATGAAATCAAGCATGTTGAGCACCCACACAAAACAAGGATGCCGATCCTCATTCCAGGCGCTAACAACTCCACATCCAGAGAGAAGTTCAGCGCCCAAGCCATTTTCAGCTACCATGGATTCTGTGGCTCTGGCAGCACATATGCCTGAAAGTGTATCTGATGCCTGGGGAACTGAGTGTGTTGGTGAATGACAATATTCAAAAGGGCAGCAAAGGTCTTCCAGTGCCAAAACGACTCCTCTTGGCTCAGGATCTTCACATACCATCAGCTTTTCGACCAGATCTAGAAGAAAACCAAGTGGGGTCACTTAAGTCCAATGTCCATGGAGCCCAGGATGATGAAATCAAGCATGTTGAGCACCCACACAAAACAAGGATGCCGATCCTCATTCCAGGCGCTAACAACTCCACATCCAGAGAGAAGTTCAGCGCCCAAGCCATTTTCAGCTACCATGGATTCTGTTGGCTCTGGCAGCACATATGCCTGAAAGTGTATGTGATGCCTGGGGAACTGAGTGTGTTGGTGAATGGCACCATTCGAAAAGGGCAGCATAGGTCTTCCAGTGCCAAAACGACTCCTCGTGGCTCAGGACTTCACATACCATCAGCCTTCCGACCAAATCTAGAAGAAAACCAAGTGGGGTCACTTAAGGTCCAATGTCATGGAGCCCAGGATGATGAAATCAAGCATGTTGAGCACCCACACAAAACAAGGATGCCGATCCTCATTCCAGGCGCTAACAACTCCACATCCAGAGAGAAGTTCAGCGCCCAAGCCATTTTCAGCTACCATGGATTCTGTTGGCTCTGGCAGCACATATGCCTGAAAGTGTATGTGATGCCTGGGGAACTGAGTGTGTTGGTGAATGGCAACATTCGAAAGGGCAGCATAGGTCTTCCAGTGCCAAAACGACTCCTCGTGGCTCAGGAACTTCACATACCATCAGCTTTTCGACCAGATCTAGAAGAAAACCAAGTGGGGTCACTTAAGGTCCAATGTCCATGGAGCCCAGGATGATGAAATCAAGCATGTTGAGCACCCACACAAAACAAGGATGCCGATCCTCATTCCAGGCGCTAACAACTCCACATCCAGAGAGAAGTTCAGCGCCCAAGCCATTTTCAGCTACCATGGATTCTGTTGGCTCTGGCAGCACATATGCCTGAAAGTGTATGTGATGCCTGGGGAACTGAGTGTGTTGGTGAATGGCAACATTCGAAATGGGCAGCACAGGTCTTCCGGTGCCAAAACGACTCCTCGTGGATCAGGACTTCATATGCCATCAGTTTTTGACCAGATTTACAGGAAAACCAAGTGGGGTCACTTAACGTCCAATGTCCATGGAGCCCAGGATGATGAAATCAAGCATGTTGAGCACCCACACAAAACAAGGATGCCGATCCTCATTCCAGGCGCTAACAACTCCACATCCAGAGAGAAGTTCAGCGCCCAAGCCATTTTCAGCTACCATGGATTCTGTTGGCTCTGGCAGCACATATGCCTGAAAGTGTATGTGATGCCTGGGGAACAGAGTGTATTGGTCAATGGCAACATTCGAAAGGGGCAGCAGAGGTCTTCCAGTGCCAAAATGACTCCTCGTGGCTCAGGGACTTCACATACCTTCAGATTTTTGACCAGATCTAGAAGAAAACCAAGTGGGGTCACTTAAGTGTCCATGGAGCCCAGGATGATGAAATCAAGCATGTTGAGCACCCACACAAAACAAGGATGCCGATCCTCATTCCAGGCGCTAACAACTCCACATCCAGAGAAAGTTCAGCGCCCAAGCCATGTTCAGCTACCATGGATTCTGTTGGCTCTGGCAGCACATATGCCTGAAAGTGTATGTGATGCCTGGGGAACTGAGTGTGTTGGTGAATGGCACCATTCGAAATGGGCAGCACAGGTCTTCCAGTGCCAAAACGACTCCTCATGGCTCAGGGACTTCACATACCATCACGTTCGACCAGATCTAGAAGAAAACCAAGTGGGGTCACTTAAGGTCCAATGTCCATGGAGCCCAGGATGATGAAATCAAGCATGTTGAGCATCCACACAAAACAAGGATGCCAATCCTCATTCCAGGCACTAACAAGTCCACATCCAGAGAGAAGTTCAGCGCCCAAGCCATTTTCAGCTACCATGGATTCTGTTGGCTCTGGCAGCACATATGCCTGAAAGTGTATGTGATGCCTGGGGAACTGAGTGTGTTGGTGAATGGCACCATTCGAAAAGGGCAGCACAGGTCTTCCAGTGCCAAAATGACGCCTCGTGCATCAGGGACTTCACATACCATCAGGATTTCGACCAGATCTAGAGGAAAACCAAGTGGGGTCACTTAAGGTCCAATGTCCATGGAGCCCAGGATGATGAAATCAAGCATGTTGAGCACCCACACAAAACAAGGATGCCGATCCTCATTCCAGGCGCTAACAACTCCACATCCAGAGACAAGTTCAGCGCCCAAGCCATTTTCAGCTACCATGGATTCTGTTGGCTCTGGCAGCACATATGCCTGAAAGTGTATGTGATGCCTGGGGAACTGAGTGTGTTGGTGAATGGCAACAATCGAAAGGGCCAGCACAGGTCTTCCAGTGCCAAAACGACTCCACGTGGCTCATTCACTTCACATACCATCAGATTTTCAACAAGATCTAGAAGAAAACCAAGTGGAGTCACTTAACGTCCAATGTCCATGGAGCCCAGGATGATGAAATCAAGCATGTTGAGCACCCACACAAAACAAGGATGCCGATCCTCAGTCCAGGCGCTAACAACTCCACATCCAGAGAGAAGTTCAGCGCCCAAGCCATTTTCAGCTACCATGGATTCTGTTGGCTCTGGCAGCACATATGCCTGAAAGTGTATGTGATGCCTGGGGAACTGAGTGTGTTGGTGAATGGCAACAATCGAAATGGGCAGCACATGTCTTCCAGTGACAAAATGACTCCTCATGGCTCAGGAACTTCACATACCATCAGCCTTTCGACCAGATCTACAGGAAAACCAAGTGGGGTCACTTCTTGTCCAATGTCCATGGAGCCCAGGATGATGAAATCAAGCATGTTGAGCACCCACACAAAACAAGGATGCCGATCCTCATTCCAGGCGCTAACAACTCCACATCCAGAGAGAAGTTCAGCGCCCAAGCCATTTTCAGCTACCATGGATTCTGCTGGCTCTGGCAGCACATATGCCTGAAAGTGTATGTGATGCCTGGGGAACTGAGTGTGTTGGTGAATGGCAACAATCGAAAGGGCCAGCACAGGTCTTCCAGTGCCAAAAGGATTCCACGTGGCTCATTCACTTCACATACCATCAGCATTTTGACCAAATCTAGAAGAAAACCAAGTGGGTCACTTAAGTCCAATGTCCATGGAGCCCAGGATGATGAAATCAAGCATGTTGAGCACCCACACAAAACAAGGATGCCGATCCTCATTCCAGGCGCTAACAACTCCACATCCAGAGATAAGTTCAGCGCCCAAGCCATTTTCAGCTACCATGGATTCTGTTGGCTCTGGCAGCACATATGCCTGAAAGTGTATGTGATGCCTGGGGAACTGAGTGTGTTGGTGAATGGCAACATTCGAAAGGGGCAGCACAGGTCTTCCAGTGCCAAAATGACTCCTCGTGGCTCAGGGACTTCACATACCATCAGATTTTTGACCAGATCTAGAAGAAAACCAAGTGGGGTCACTTCTTGTCCAATGTCCATGGAGCCCAGGATGAAGAAATCAACCATGTTGAGCACCCACACAAACAAGCATGCCGACCCTCATTGCAGGCGCTAACAACTCCACATCCAGAGAGAAGTTCAGCGCCCAAGCCATTTTCAGCTACCATGGATTCTGTTGGCTCTGGCAGCACATAAGCTTGAAAGTGTATGTGATGCCTGGGGAACTGAGTGTGTTGGTGAATGGCAACATTCGAAAGGAGCAGCACAGGTCTTCCATGTCAAATCGACACCTCGTCGCTCAGGAAATTCACATACCTGAGAATTTCGACCAGAACTTGAATAAAACCAAGTGGGGTCACTTAACTTCCAATGTCCATGGAGCCCAGGATGATGAAATCAAGCATGTTGAGCACCCACACAAAACAAGAATGCCGATCCTCATTCCAGGCGCTAACAAGTCCACATCCAGAGAGAAGTTCAGCGCCCAAGCCATTTTCAGCTACCATGGATTCTGTTGGCTCTGACAACACATATGCCTGAAAGTGTATGTGATGCCTGGGCAACTGAGGGTGTTGGTGAATGGCAACAATCGAAAGGCACAGCACAGTGCTTCCAGTGCCAAAAGAGCTCCTAGAGGCTCAGGAACTTCACATACCATCAGATTTTCGACCAGATTTAGAAGAAAACCAAGGGTCGCCACTTAAGGTCCAATGTCCATGGAGCCCAGGATGATGAAATCAAGCATGTTGAGCACCCAAACAAAACAAGGATGCCGATCCTCATTCCAGGCGCTAACAACTCCACATCCAGAGACAAGTTCAGCGCCCAAGCCATTTTCAGCTACCATGAATTCTGTTGGCTCTGGCAGCACATATGCCTGAAAGTGTATGTGATGCCTGGGGAACTGAGTGTGTTGGTGAATGGCAACAATCGAAATTGGCAGAACAGGTCTACCAGTGCCCAAACGACTCAACATGGCTCAGGAACTTCACATACCATCAGCTTTTCAAGCATATCTAGTTGAAATCCTGACGGGAAACTTTACGTCCAATGTCCATGGAGCCCAGGATGATGAAATCAAGCATGTTGAGCACCCACACAAAACAAGGATGCCGATCCTCACTCCAGGCGCTAATAACTCCACATCCAGAGAGAAGTTCTGCCCTCAAGATATTTTCAGCTACCATATTACCTCGGCTCTGGCAGCACATATGCCTGAAAGTGTATGTGATGCCTGGGATACGGAGTGTGTTGGTGAATGGCAACAATCGAAAGTGGCTGCTCAGGTCTTCCAGTGCCCTAACGAATACACGTGGCTCAGGAATTTCACATACCATCAGCCTTTCGACCAGATCTAGAAGAAAATTAAAGGCGGTCACTTAACTTCCAATGTCCATGGAGCCCAGGAGGATGAAATCAAGCATGTTGAGCACCCACACAAAACAAGGATGCCGATCCTCATTCCAGGCGCTAACAACTCCACATCCAGAGAGAAGTTCAGCGCCCAAGCCATTTTCAGCTACCATGGATTCTGTTGGCTCTGACAGCACATATGCCTGAAAGTGTATGTGATGCCTGGGAAACGGAGTGTGTTGGTGAATGGCAACAATCGAAAATGGCTGCTCAGGTCTTCCAGGCCAAAACGACTACACGTGGCACAGGAACTTCACATACCATCAGCCTTTCGACCAGATCTAGAAGAAAAGAAACTGGGATCACTTACCTTCCAATGTCCATGGAGCCCAGGATGATGAAATCAAGCATGTTGAGCACCCACACAAAACAAGGATGCAGATCCTCATTCCAGGCGCTAACAACTCCACATCCAGAGAGAAGTTCAGCGCCCAAGCCATTTTCAGCTACCATGGATTCTGTTGGCTCTGGCAGCACATATGCCTGAAAGTGTATGTGATGCCTGGGGAACTGGGTGTCTGGGTGAATGGCACCATTCGAAATGGGCAGCACAGGTCTTCCAGTGCCAAAACGACTCCTCGTGGATCAGGGACTTCACATACCATCAGGTTTTCGACCAGATCTACAGGAAACACAAGTGGGGTCACTTAACGTCCAATGTCCATGGAGCCCAGGATGATGAAATCAAGCATGTTGAGCACCCACACAAAACAAGGATGCAGATCCTCATTCCAGGCGCTAACAACTCCACATCCAGAGAGAAGTTCAGCGCCCAAGCCATTTTCAGCTACCATGGATTCTGTTGGCTCTGGCAGCACATATGCCTGAAAGTGTATGTGATGCCTGGGGAACTGAGTGTGTTGGTGAATGGCAACAATCGAAAGGGGCAGCACAGGTCTTCCAGTGCCAAAATGACTCCTCGTGGCTCATTCACTTCACATACCATCAGCATTTTGACCAAATCTAGAAGAAAACCAAGTGGTGTCACTTAAGTTCAATGTCCATGGAGCCCAGGATGATGAAATCAAGCATGTTGAGCACCCACACAAAACAAGGATACCGATCCTCATTCCAGGTGCTAACTACTCCACATTCAGTGATAAGTTCAGCGCCCCAGCCATTTTCAGCTACCATGGATTCTGTTGGCTCTGGCAGCACATATGCCTGAAAGTGTATGTGATGCCTGGGGAACAGAGTGTGTTGGTGAATGGCAACATTCGAAACGGGCAGCACAGGTCTTCCAGTGACAAAACGACTCCTCTTGGCTCACGGACTTCACATACCATCAGATTTTTGACCAGATCTAGAAGAAAACCAAGTGGGGTCACTTCTTGTCCAATGTCCATGGAGCCCAGGATGATGAAATCAAGCATGTTGAGCACCCACACAAAACAAGGATGCCGATCCTCATTCCAGGCGCTAACAACTCCACATCCAGAGAGAAGTTCAGCGCCCAAGCCATTTTCAGCTACCATGGATTCTGTTGGCTCTGGCAGCACATAAGCTGAAAGTGTATGTGATGCCTGGGGAACTGAGTGTGTTGGTGAATGGCAACATTCGAAAGGGCAGCACAGGTCTTCCAGTGCCAAATCGACTCCTCGTGGCTCAGGAAATTCACATACCTCAGAATTTCGACCAGAACTTGAATAAAACCAAGTGGGGTCACTTAACTTCCAATGTCCTTGGAGCCCAGGATGATGAAATCAAGCATGTTGAGCACCCACACAAAACAAGGATGCCGATCCTCATTCCAGGCGCTAACAACTCCACATCCAGAGAGAAGTTCAGCGCCCAAGCCATTTTCAGCTACCATGGATTCTGTTGGCTCCTACAGCACATATGCCTGAAAGTGTATGTGATGCCTTGGGAACTGAGTGTGTTGGTGAATGGCAAAAATCGAAAGGCACAGCACAGGTCTTCCAGTGCCAAAACGACTCCTCGTGGATCAGGAACTTCACATACCATCAGCTTTTCGCTGAGATCTAGAAGAAAACCAAGGGAGTCACTTTCCAATGTCCATGGAGCCCAGGATGATGAAATCAAGCATGTTGAGCACCCACACAAAACAAGGATGCCGATCCTCATTCCAGGCGCTAACAACTCCACATCCAGAGACAAGTTCAGCGCCCAAGCCATTTTCAGCTACCATGAATTCTGTTGGCTCTGGCAGCACATATGCCTGAAAGTGTACGTGATGACTGGGGAATTGAGTTTGTTGGTGAATGGCAACATTTGAAATTGGCAGCACAGGTCATCCAGTGCCATAATGACTCCACATGGCTCATGCACTTCACATTCCATCAGCTTTTCGAGGAGATCTAGATGAAACCTGAGGGTCACTTTACGTCCAATGTGCATGGAGCACAGGATGATGAAATCAAGCATGTTGAGCACCCACACAAAACAAGGATGCCGATCCTCATTCCAGGCGCTAACAACTCCACATCCTGAGAGAAGTCCAGCCCTCAAGATATGTTCAGCTACAATATTACTTCATCTCTGGCAGCACATATGCCTGAAAGTGTATGTGATGCCTGGGGAACTGAGTGTGTTGGTGAATGGCAACAATCGAAAATGGCTGCACAGGTCTTCCACTGCCCAAACGACTACACGTGGCTCAGGAACTTCACATACCATCAGCCTTTCGACCAGGTCTAGAAGAAAACTAAGCGGGTCACTTAACTTCCAATGTCCTTGGAGCCCAGGATGATGAAAACAAGCATGTTGAGCACCCACACAAATCAAGGATGCCGATCCTCATTCCAGGCACTAACTACTCCACATCCAGAGAGAAGTTCGGCGCCCAAGCCATTTTCAGCTACCATGGATTCTGTTGGCTCTGGCAGCACATATGCCTGAAAGTGTATGTGATGCCTGGGGAACAGAGTGTGTTGGTGAATGGCAACATTCGAAAGGGGCAGCACAGGTCTTCCAGTGCCAAAATGACTCCTCGTGGCTCAGGGACTTCACATACCATCAGCCTTTCGACCAGATCTAGAAGAAAACCAAGTGGGGTCACTTAAGTTCCAATGTCCTTGGAGCCCAGGATGATGAAAACAAGCATGTTGAGCACCCACACAAAACAAGGATGCCGATCCTCATTCCAGGCGCTAACAACTCCACATCCAGAGAGAAGTTCAGCGCCCAAGCCATTTTCAGCTACCATGGATTCTGTTGGCTGTGGCAGCACATATGCCTGAAAGTGTATGTGATGCCTGGGGAACTGAGTGTGTTGGTGAATGGCAACATTCAAAAGGGGCATCACAGGTCTTCCAGGTCCAAAACGACTCCACGTGGCTCAGGAACTTCACATACCATCAGCTTTTCAACCACATCAAGATGGAATCCCTGTGGGGTCACTTAACTTCCAATGTCCATGGAGCCCAGGATGATGAAATCAAGCATGTTGAGCACCCACACAAAACAAGGATGCCGATCCTCATTCCAGGCGCTAACAACTCCACATCCAGAGAGAAGTTCAGCGCCCAAGCCATTTTCAGCTACCATGGATTCTGTTGGCTCTGGCAGCACATATGCCTGAAAGTGTATGTGATGCCTGGGGAACTGAGTGTGTTGGTGAATGGCACCATTCGAAATGGGCAGCAAAGGTCTTCCAGTGCCAACACGACTCCTCATGGTTGAGGGACTTCATATGCCATCAGGTTTTTGACCAGATTTACAGGAAAACCAAGTGGGGTCACTTAACGTCCAATGTCCATGGAGCCCAGGATGATGAAATCAAGCATGTTGAGCACCCACACAAAACAAGGATGCCGATCCTCATTCCAGGCGCTAACAACTCCACATCCAGAGAGAAGTTCAGCGCCCAAGCCATTTTCAGCTACCATGGATTCTGTTGGCTCTGGCAGCACATATGCCTGAAAGTGTATGTGATGCCTGGGGAACTGAGTGTGTTGGTGAATGGCAACATTCGAAAGGGGCAGCAGAGGTCTTCCAGTGCCAAAACGACTCCTCGTGGCTCAGGACTTCACATACCATCAGCTTTTGACCAGATCTAGAAGAAAACCAAGTGGGGTCACTTAAGGTCCAATGTCCATGGAGCCCAGGATGATGAAATCAAGCATGTTGAGCACCCACACAAAACAAGGATGCCGATCCTCATTCCAGGCGCTAACAACTCCACATCCAGAGAGAAGTTCAGCGCCCAAGCCATTTTCAGCTACCATGGAACATGATGGCTCTGGCAGCACATATGCCTGAAAGTGTATGTGATGCCTGGGGAACTGAGTGTGTTGGTGAATGGCAACATTCGAAAGGGGCAGCAGAGGTCTTCCAGTGCCAAAATGACTCCTCGTGGCTCAGGGACTTCACATACCATCAGATTTTTGACCAGATCTAGAAGAAAACCAAGTGGGGTCACTTAAGGTCCAATGGAGCCCAGGATGATGAAATCAAGCATGTTGAGCACCCACACAAAACAAGGATGCCGATTCTCATTCCAGGCGTTAACAACTCCACATCCAGAGAGAAGTTCAGCGCCCAAGCCATTTTCAGCTACCATGGATTCTGATGGCTCTGGCAGCACATATGCCTGAAAGTGTATGTGATGCCTGGGGAACTGAGTGTGTTGGTGAATGGCAACATTCGAAAGGGCAGCACAGGTCTTCCAGTGCCAAAATGACTCCTCGTGGCTCAGGACCTTCACATACCATCAGCTTTTCGACCAGATCTAGAAGAAAACCAAGTGGGGTCACTTAAGTCCAATGTCCATGGAGCCCAGGATGATGAAATCAAGCATGTTGAGCACCCACACAAAACAAGGATGCCGATCCTCATTCCAGGCGCTAACAACTCCACATCCAGAGAGAAGTTCAGCGCCCAAGCCATTTTCAGCTACCATGGATTCTGTTGGCTCTGGCAGCACATATGCCTGAAAGTGTATGTGATGCCTGGGGAACAGAGTGTGTTGGTCAATGGCAACATTCGAAAGGGGCAGCACAGGTCTTCCAGTGCCAAAATGACTCCTCGTGGCTCAGGGACTTCACATACCATCAGATTTTTGACCAGATCTAGAAGAAAACCAAGTGGGGTCACTTCTTGTCCAATGTCCATGGAGCCCAGGATGATGAAATCAAGCATGTTGAGCACCCACACAAAACAAGGATGCCGATCCTCATTCCAGGCGCTAACAACTCCACATCCAGAGAGAAGTTCAGCGCCCAAGCCATTTTCAGCTACCATGGATTCTGTTGGCTCTGGCAGCACATAAGCCTGAAAGTGTATGTGATGCCTGGGGAACTGAGTGTGTTGGTGAATGGCAACATTCGAAAGGAGCAGCACAGGTCTTCCAGTGCCAAAACGACACCTCGTGGCTCAGGAACTTCACATACCTGAGAATTTCGACCAGATCTTGAAGAAAACCAAGTGGGGTCACTTAACTTCCAATGTCCATGGAGCCCAGGATGATGAAATCAAGCATGTTGAGCACCCACACAAAACAAGGATGCCGATCCTCATTCCAGGCGCTAACAAGTCCACATCCAGAGAGAAGTTCAGCGCCCAAGCCATTTTCAGCTACCATGGATTCTGTTGGCTCTGACAGCACATATGCCTGAAAGTGTATGTGATGCCTGGGCAACTGAGTGTGTTGGTGAATGGCAACAATCGAAAGGGACAGCACAGGCCTTCCAGTGCCAAAACGACTCCTAGTGGCTCAGGAACTTCACATACCATCAGATTTTCGACCAGATTTAGAAGAAAACCAAGGGTCGCCACTTAAGGTCCAATGTCCATGGAGCCCAGGATGATGAAATCACGCATGCTTAGCACCCACACAAAACAAGGATGCCGATCCTCATTCCAGGTGCTAACAACTCCACATCCAGAGACAAGTTCAGCGCCCAAGCCATTTTCAGCTACCATGCAACATGTTGGCTCTGGCAGCACATATGCCTGAAAGTGTATGTGATGCCTGGGGAACTGAGTGTGTTGGTGAATGGCAACAATCGAAATTGGCAGAACAGGTCTACCAGTGCCCAAACGACTCAACATGGCTCAGGAACTTCACATATCATCAGCTTTTCAAGCATATCTAGTTGAAATCCTGACGGGTCACTTAACGTCCAATGTCCATGGAGCCCAGGATGATGAAATCAAGCATGTTGAGCACCCACACAAAACAAGGATGCCGATCCTCATTCCAGGCGCTAATAACTCCACATCCAGAGAGAAGTTCAGCGCCCAAGCCATTTTCAGCTACCATGATTACTGCTGGCTCTGGCAGCACATATGCCTGAAAGTGTATGTGATGCCTGGGATACTGAGTGTGTTGGTGAATGGCAACAATCGAAATGGGCAGCACATGTCTTCCAGTGACAAAATGACTCCTCGTGGCTCAGGAACTTCACATACCATCAGGTTTTCGACCAGATCTACAGGAAAAGCAAGTGGAGTAACTTAAGTTCCAATGTCCATGGAGCCCAGGAGGATGAAATCAAGCATGTTGAGCACCCACACAAAACAAGGATGCCGATCCTCATTCCAGGCGCTAACAACTCCACATCCAGAGAGAAGTTCAGCGCCCAAGCCATTTTCAGCTACCATGGATTCTGTTGGCTCTGGCAGCACATATGCCTGAAAGTGTATGTGATGCCTGTGGAACGGAGTGTGTTGGTGAATGGCAACAATCGAAAATGGCAGCACAGGTCTTCCACTGCCCAAACGACTACACGTGGCTCAGGAACTTCACATACCATCAGCCTTTCGACCAGGTCTAGAAGAAAATGAAACGCGATCACTTAACTTCCAATGTCCATGGAGCCCAGGAGAATGAAATCAACCATGTTGAGCACCCACACAAAACAAGGATGCAGATCCTCATTCCAGGCGCTAACAACTCCACATCCAGAGAGAAGTTCAGCGCCCAAGCCATTTTCAGCTACCATGGATTCTGTTGGCTCTGGCAGCACATATGCCTGAAAGTGTATGTGATGCCTTGGGAACTGGGTGTCTGGGTGAATGGCAACAATCGAAATTGGCATTACGGGTATACCTGTGCGCAAACGACTCCACGTGGCTCAGGAACTTCACATATCATCAGCATTTAAGCATATCTAGTTGAAAAGCTGAGGGTCACTTAACATCGAAATGTCCATGAAGCCCAGGATGATGAAATCAAGCATTTTGAGCACAAACACAAAACAAGGATGCCGATCCTCATTCCAGGCGCTAGCAACTCCACATCCAGAGAGAAGTTCAGCGCCCAAGCCATTTTCAGCTACCATGGATTCTGTTGGCTATGACAGCACATAAGCCTGAAAGTGTATGTGATGCCTTGGGGAACTGACGGTGTTGGTGAATGGCAACAATCGAAAGGGGCAGCACAGGACTTCCAGTGCCCAAACGACTGTAGCATCTCAGGATCTTTACATACCATCAGCTTTTCAAGCATATCTAGTTGAAATGCTAACGGGTCCCTTAACGTCCAATGTCCATGGAGCCCAGGATGATGAAATCAAGCATGTTGAGCACCCACACAAAACAAGGATGCCGATCCTCAGTCCAGGCGCTAACAACTCCACATCGAGAGAGAAGTTCAGCGCCCAAGCCATTTTCAGCTACCATGGATTCTGTTGGCTCTGGCAGCACATAATGCCTGAAAGTGTATGTGATGCCTGGGGAAATGAGTGTGTTGGTGAATGGCAACAATCGAAAAGGGCGGCACAGTTCTTCCAGTGCCAAAACGACTCCACGTGGCTCATTCACTTCACATACCATCAATTTTCGACCAGATCTAGAAGAAAACCAAGTAGGGTCACTTCTTGTCCAATGTCCATGGAGCCCAGGATGATGAAAACAAGCATGTTGAGCATCCACACAAAACAAGGATGCCGATCCTCATTCCAGGCGCTAACAACTCCACATCCAGAGAGAAGTTCAGCGCCCAAGCCATTTTCAGCTACCATGGATTCTGTTGGCTCTGGCAGCACATATGCCTGAAAGTGTATGTGATGCCTGGGGAACTGAGTGTGTTGGTGAATGGCACCATTCGAAAGGAGCAGCAAAGTTCTTCCAGCGCCAAAATGACTCCTTTGGCACAGGAATTTCACTTACCATCAGGTTTTCAGAAGGATCTAGAAGAAAACCAAGTGGGGTCACATAACTTCCAATGTCCATGGAGCCCAAGATGATGAAATCAAGCATGTTGAGCACCCACACAAAACAAGGATGCCGATCCTCATTCCAGGCGCTAACAACTCCACATCCAGAGAGAAGTTCAGCGCCCAAGCCATTTTCAGCTACCATGCAACATGATGGCTCTGGCAGCACATATGCCTGAAAGTGTATGTGATGCCTGGGGAACTGAGTGTGTTGGTGAATGGCAACATTCGAAAGGAGCAGCATAGGTCTTCCAGTGCCAAAATGACCACACGTGGCTCAGGATCTTCACATACCATCAGCCTTTTGACCAGATGTTGAGGAACACCAAATGGGGTCACTTAACATTCAATGTGCATGGAGCACAGGATGATGAAATCAAGCATGTTGAGCACCCACACAAAACAAGGATGCCGATCCTCATTCCAGGCGCTAACAACTCCACATCCAGAGAGAAGTTCAGCGCCCAAGCCATTTTCAGCTACCATGGATTCTGTTGGCTCTGGCAGCACATATGCCTGAAAGTGTATGTGATGCCTGGGGAACTGAGTGTGTTGGTGAATGGCAAAAATCGAAAGGGACAGCACAGGTCTTCCAGTGCCAAAACGACTCGTCGTGGATCAGGAACTTCACATACCATCAGCATTTTGACCAAATCTAGAAGAAAACCAAGTGGGGTCACTTAACGTCCAATGTCCATGGAGCCCAGGGTGATGAAATCAAGCATGTTGAGCACCCACACAAAACAAGGATGCCGATCCTCATTCCAGGCGCTAACAACTCCACATCCAGAGAGAAGTTCAGCGCCCAAGCCATTTTCAGCTACCATGGATTCTGTTGGCTCTGGCAGCACATATGCCTGAAAGTGTATGTGATGCCTGGGGAACTGAGTGTGTTGGTGAATGGCAACATATCGAAAGGGCAGCACAGGTCTTCCAGTGCCAAAACGACTCCACTTGGCTCATTCACTTCACATACCATCAGCCTTTCGACCAGATCTAGAAGAAAACCAAGTGGGGTCACTTAACGTCCAATGTCCATGGAGCCCAGGATGATGAAATCAAGCATGTTGAGCACCCACACAAAACAAGGATGCCGATCCTCATTCCAGGCGCTAACAACTCCACATCCAGAGAGAAGTTCAGCGCCCAAGCCATTTTCAGCTACCATGGATTCTGTTGGCTCTGGCAGCACATATGCCTGAAAGTGTATGTGATGCCTGGGGAACTGAGTGTGTTGGTGAATGGCAACATTCGAAAGGGCAGCACAGGTCTTCCAGTGCCAAAACGACTCCTCGTGGCTCAGGAACTTCACATACCATCAGCTTTTCGACCAGATCTAGAAGAAAACCAAGTGGGGTCACTTAAGTCCAATGTCCATGGAGCCCAGGATGATGAAATCAAGCATGTTGAGCACCCACACAAAACAAGGATGCCGATCCTCATTCCAGGCGCTAACAACTCCACATCCAGAGAGAAGTTCAGCGCCCAAGCCATTTTCAGCTACCATGGATTCTGTTGGCTCTGGCAGCACATATGCCTGAAAGTGTATGTGATGCCTGGGGAACTGAGTGTGTTGGTGAATGGCACCATTCAAAAGGGCCAGCACAGGTCTTCCAGTGCCAAAACGACTCCTCGTGGCTCAGGAACTTCACATACCATCAGCATTTTGACCAGATCTAGAAGAAAACCAAGTGGGGTCACTTAAAGTCCAATGTCCATGGAGCCCAGTATGATGAAATCAAGCATGTTGAGCATTCACACAAAACAAGGATGCCGATCCTCATTCCAGGCGCTAACAACTCCACATCCAGAGAGAAGTTCAGCGCCCAAGCCATTTTCAGCTACCATGGATTCTGTTGGCTCTGGCAGCACATATGCCTGAAAGTGTATGTGATGCCTGGGGAACTGAGTGTGTTGGTGAATGGCAACAATCGAAAGGGCAGCAAGGTCTTCCAGTGCCAAAACGACTCCTCGTGGCTCAGGAACTTCACATACCATCAGCTTTTCGACCAGATCTAGAAGAAAACCAAGTGGGGTCACTTAAGTCCAATGTCCATGGAGCCCAGGATGATGAAATCAAGCATGTTGAGCACCCACACAAAACAAGGATGCCGATCCTCATTCCAGGCGCTAACAACTCCACATCCAGAGAGAAGTTCAGCGCCCAAGCCATTTTCAGCTACCATGGATTCTGTTGGCTCTGGCAGCACATATGCCTGAAAGTGTATGTGATGCCTGGGGAACTGAGTGTGTTGGTGAATGGCAACAATCGAAAGGGCAGCAAGGTCTTCCAGTGCCAAAACGACTCCTCGTGGCTCAGGAACTTCACATACCATCAGCTTTTCGACCAGATCTAGAAGAAAACCAAGTGGGGTCACTTAAGTTCCAATGTCCATGGAGCCCAGGATGATGAAATCAAGCATGTTGAGCACCCACACAAAACAAGGATGCCGATCCTCATTCCAGGCGCTAACAACTCCACATCCAGAGAGAAGTTCAGCGCCCAAGCCATTTTCAGCTACCATGGATTCTGTTGGCTCTGGCAGCACATATGCCTGAAAGTGTATGTGATGCCTGGGGAACTGAGTGTGTTGGTGAATGGCAACAATCGAAAGGGGCAGCACAGGTCTTCCAGTGCCAAAACGACTCCTCGTGTCTCAGGAACTTCACATACCATCAGCTTTCGACCAGATCTAGAAGAAAACCAAGTGGGGTCACTTAAGTCCAATGTCCATGGAGCCCAGGATGATGAAATCAAGCATGTTGAGCACCCACACAAAACAAGGATGCCGATCCTCATTCCAGGCGCTAACAACTCCACATCCAGAGAGAAGTTCAGCGCCCAAGCCATTTTCAGCTACCATGGATTCTGTTGGCTCTGGCAGCACATATGCCTGAAAGTGTATGTGATGCCTGGGGAACTGAGTGTGTTGGTGAATGGCAACATTCGAAAGGGCAGCACAGGTCTTCCAGTGCCAAAACGACTCCTCGTGGCTCAGGACTTCACATACCATCAGCTTTTCGACCAGATCTAGAAGAAAACCAAGTGGGGTCACTTAAGTCCAATGTCCATGGAGCCCAGGATGATGAAATCAAGCATGTTGAGCACCCACACAAAACAAGGATGCCGATCCTCATTCCAGGCGCTAACAACTCCACATCCAGAGAGAAGTTCAGCGCCCAAGCCATTTTCAGCTACCATGGATTCTGTTGGCTCTGGCAGCACATATGCCTGAAAGTGTATGTGATGCCTGGGGAACTGAGTGTGTTGGTGAATGGCAACATTCGAAAGGGCAGCAAGGTCTTCCAGTGCCAAAACGACTCCTCGTGGCTCAGGACTTCACATACCATCAGCTTTTCGACCAGATCTAGAAGAAAACCAAGTGGGGTCACTTAAGTCCAATGTCCATGGAGCCCAGGATGATGAAATCAAGCATGTTGAGCACCCACACAAAACAAGGATGCCGATCCTCATTCCAGGCGCTAACAACTCCACATCCAGAGAGAAGTTCAGCGCCCAAGCCATTTTCAGCTACCATGGATTCTGTTGGCTCTGGCAGCACATATGCCTGAAAGTGTATGTGATGCCTGGGGAACTGAGTGTGTTGGTGAATGGCAACATTCGAAAGGGCAGCAGAGGTCTTCCAGTGCCAAAACGACTCCTCGTGGCTCAGGAACTTCACATACCATCAGCCTTTCGACCAGATCTAGAAGAAAACCAAGTGGGGTCACTTAAGTCCAATGTCCATGGAGCCCAGGATGATGAAATCAAGCATGTTGAGCACCCACACAAAACAAGGATGCCGATCCTCATTCCAGGCGCTAACAACTCCACATCCAGAGAGAAGTTCAGCGCCCAAGCCATTTTCAGCTACCATGGATTCTGTTGGCTCTGGCAGCACATAAGGCTGAAAGTGTATGTGATGCCTGGGGAACTGAGTGTGTTGGTGAATGACACCATTAAAAAAGGGCAGCATAGGTCTTCCAGTGCCAAAACGACTCCTCGTGACTCAGGATCTTCACATACCATCAGATTTTCGACCAGATCTAGAAGAAAACCAAGTGGGGTCACTTAAGGTCCAATGTCCATGGAGCCCAGGATGATGAAATCAAGCATGTTGAGCACCCACACAAAACAAGGATGCCGATCCTCATTCCAGGCGCTAACAACTCCACATCCAGAGAGAAGTTCAGCGCCCAAGCCATTTTCAGCTACCATGGATTCTGTTGGCTCTGGCAGCACATATGCCTGAAAGTGTATGTGATGCCTGGGGAACTGAGTGTGTTGGTGAATGGCACCATTCGAAAGGGCAGCATAGGTCTTCCAGTGCCAAAACGACTCCTCGTGGATCAGGACTTCACATACCATCAGATTTTCGACCAGATCTAGAAGAAAACCAAGTGGGGTCACTTAACGTCCAATGTCCATGGAGCCCAGGATGATGAAATCAAGCATGTTGAGCACCCACACAAAACAAGGATGCCGATCCTCATTCCAGGCGCTAACAACTCCACATCCAGAGAAAGTTCAGCGCCCAAGCCATTTTCAGCTACCATGCTACATGATGGCTCTGGCAGCACATATGCCTGAAAGTGTATGTGATGCCTGGGGAACTGAGTGTGTTGGTGAATGGCAACATTCGAAAAGGCCAGCACAGTTCTTCCAGTGCGAAAAAGACTCCTCGTGGCTCAGGAACTTCACATACCATCAGCCTTTTGACCAAATCTAGAAGAAAACCAAGTGGGGTCACTTAAGTTCCAATGTCCATGGATCCCAGGGTGATGAAATCAAGCATGTTGAGCACCCACACAAAACAAGGATGCCGATCCTCATTCCAGGCGCTAACAACTCCACATCCAGAGAGAAGTTCAGCGCCCAAGCCATTTTCAGCTACCATGGATTCTGTTGGCTCTGGCAGCACATATGCCTGAAAGTGTATGTGATGCCTGGGGAACTGAGTGTGTTGGTGAATGGCAACAATCAAAAGGGCAGCATAGGTCTTCCAGTGCCAAAACGACTCCTCGAGGCTCAGGAACTTCACATACCATCACCATTTCGAACAGATCTAGAAGAAAACCAAGTGGGGTCACTTAAGTTCCAATGTCCATGGAGCCCAGGATGATGAAATCAAGCATGTTGAGCATCCACACAAAACAAGGATGCCGATCCTCATTCAAGGCACTAACAACTCCACATCCAGAGAGAAGTTCAGCGCCCAAGCCATTTTCAGCTACCATGGATTCTGTTGGCTCTGGCAGCACATATGCCTGAAAGTGTATGTGATGCCTGGGGAACTGAGTGTGTTGGTGAATGGCACCATTCGAAAGGGGCAGCACAGGTCTTCCAGTGCCAAAACGACTCCTCGTGGCTCAGGAACTTCACATACCATCAGCTTTTCGACCAGATCTAGAAGAAAACCAAGTGGGGTCACTTAAGGTCCAATGTCCATGGAGCCCAGGATGATGAAATCAAGCATGTTGAGCACCCACACAAAACAAGGATGCCGATCCTCATTCCAGGCGCTAACAACTCCACATCCAGAGAGAAGTTCAGCGCCCAAGCCATTTTCAGCTACCATGGATTCTGTTGGCTCTGGCAGCACATATGCCTGAAAGTGTATGTGATGCCTGGGGAACTGAGTGTGTTGGTGAATGGCACCATTCGAAAGGGCAGCAAAGGTCTTCCAGTGCCAAAACGACTCCTCGTGGCTCAGGACTTCACATACCATCAGCTTTTCGACCAGATCTAGAAGAAAACCAAGTGGGGTCACTTAAGGTCCAATGTCCATGGAGCCCAGGATGATGAAATCAAGCATGTTGAGCACCCACACAAAACAAGGATGCCGATCCTCATTCCAGGCGCTAACAACTCCACATCCAGAGAGAAGTTCAGCGCCCAAGCCATTTTCAGCTACCATGGATTCTGTTGGCTCTGGCAGCACATATGCCTGAAAGTGTATGTGATGCCTGGGGAAACTGAGTGTGTTGGTGAATGGCACCATTCGAAAGGGCAGCATAGGTCTTCCAGTGCCAAAACGACTCCTCGTGTATCAGGAACTTCACATACCATCAGCTTTTCGACCAGATCTAGAAGAAAACCAAGTGGGGTCACTTAAGGTCCAATGTCCATGGAGCCCAGTATGATGAAATCAAGCATGTTGAGCACCCACACAAAACAAGGATGCCGATCCTCATTCCAGGCGCTAACAACTCCACATCCAGAGAGAAGTTCAGCGCCCAAGCCATTTTCAGCTACCATGGATTCTGTTGGCTCTGGCAGCACATATGCCTGAAAGTGTATGTGATGCCTGGGGAACTGAGTGTGTTGGTGAATGGCAAAAATCAAAAGGGACAGCATAGGTCTTCCAGTGCCAAAACGACTCCTCTTGGCTCAGGTTCTTCACATACCATCAGCATTTTGACCAAATCTAGAAGAAAACCAAGTGGGGTCACTTAAGTTCCAATGTCCATGGAGCCCAGGATGATGAAATCAAGCATGTTGAGCACCCACACAAAACAAGGATGCCGATCCTCATTCCAGGCGCTAACAACTCCACATCCAGAGAGAAGTTCAGCGCCCAAGCCATTTTCAGCTACCATGGATTCTGTTGGCTCTGGCAGCACATATGCCTGAAAGTGTATGTGATGCCTGGGGAACAGAGTGTGTTGGTCAATGGCAACATTCCAAAGGGCAGCATAGGTCTTCCAGTGCCAAAACGATTCCTCGTGGCTCAGGAACTTCACATACCATCAGCTTTTCGACCAGATCTAGAAGAAAACCAAGTGGGGTCACTTAAGGTCCAATGTCCATGGAGCCCAGGATGATGAAATCAAGCATGTTGAGCACCCACACAAAACAAGGATGCCGATCCTCATTCCAGGCGCTAACAAGTCCACATCCAGAGAGAAGTTCAGCGCCCAAGCCATTTTCAGCTACCATGGATTCTGTTGGCTCTGGCAGCACATATGCCTGAAAGTGTATGTGATGCCTGGGGAACTGAGTGTGTTGGTGAATGGCACCATTCGAAATGGGCAGCACAGGTCTTCCAGTGCCAAAACGACTCCTCGTGGATGAGGGACTTCACATACCATCAGGTTTTCGACCAGATCTACAGGAAAACCAAGTGGGGTCACTTAAGGTCCAATGTCCATGGAGCCCAGGATGATGAAATCAAGCATGTTGAGCACCCACACAAAACAAGGATGCCGATCCTCATTCCAGGCGCTAACAACTCCACATCCAGAGAGAAGTTCAGCGCCCAAGCCATTTTCAGCTACCATGGATTCTGTTGGCTCTGGCAGCACATATGCCTGAAAGTGTATGTGATGCCTGGGGAACTGAGTGTGTTGGTGAATGGCACCATTCGAAAGGGCAGCATAGGTCTTCCAGTGCCAAAACGACTCCTCGTGGCTCAGGACTTCACATACCATCAGCTTTTCGACCAGATCTAGAAGAAAACCAAGTGGGGTCACTTAAGGTCCAATGTCCATGGAGCCCAGGATGATGAAATCAAGCATGTTGAGCACCCACACAAAACAAGGATGCCGATCCTCATTCCAGGCGCTAACAACTCCACATCCAGAGAGAAGTTCAGCGCCCAAGCCATTTTCAGCTACCATGGATTCTGTTGGCTCTGGCAGCACATATGCCTGAAAGTGTATGTGATGCCTGGGGAACTGAGTGTGTTGGTGAATGGCAACATTCGAAAGGGGCAGCAAGGTCTTCCAGTGCCAAAATGACTCCTCGTGGCTCAGGACTTCACATACCATCAGCATTTTGACCAGATCTAGAAGAAAACCAAGTGGGGTCACTTAAGTCAATGTCCATGGAGCCCAGGATGATGAAATCAAGCATGTTGAGCACCCACACAAAACAAGGATGCCGATCCTCATTCCAGGCGCTAACAACTCCACATCCAGAGAGAAGTTCAGCGCCCAAGCCATTTTCAGCTACCATGGATTCTGTTGGCTCTGGCAGCACATATGCCTGAAAGTGTATGTGATGCCTGGGGAACTGAGTGTGTTGCTGAATGGCAACAATCGAAAGGGGCAGCACAGGTCTTCCAGTGCCAAAACGACTCCTCGTGCATCAGGGACTTCACGTACCATCATCATTTTGACCAAATCTAGAAGAAAACCAAATGGAGTCACTTAATGTCCAATGTCCATGGAGCCCAGGATGATGCAATCAAGCATGTTGAGCACCCACACAAAACAAGGATGCCGATCCTCATTCCAGGCGCTAACAACTCCACATCCAGAGAGAAGTTCAGCGCCCAAGCCATTTTCAGCTACCATGGATTCTGTTGGCTCTGGCAGCACATATGCCTGAAAGTGTATGTGATGCCTGGGGAACTGAGTGTGTTGGTGAATGGCAACATCCGAGAGGAACAGCACAGGTCTTCCAGTGCCAAAACGACTCCACGTGGCTCATTGGCTCCACATACAATCAGCATTTCGACCAGATCTAGAAGAAAACCCTGTCGGGTCACTTAACCTCCCATATACATGGAGCCCAGGATGATGAAATCAAGCATGTTGAGCACCCACACAAAACAAGGATGCCAATCCTCATTCCAGGCGCTAACAACTCCACATCCAGAGAGAAGTTCAGCGCCCAAGCCATTTTCAGCTACCATGGATTCTGTTGGCTCTGGCAGCACATATGCCTGAAAGTGTATGTGATGCCTGGGGAACTGAGTGTGTTGGTGAATGGCATAATCGAAAGGGGCAAGAGAGGTCTTGCAGTGCCAAAACGACTCCATGTCGCTCAGGAACTTCACATACCATCAGATTTTCGACCAGACCTAGAAGAAAACTACGTTGGGTCACTTAAGTTATACTGTCCATATAGCCCAGGATGATAAAATCAAGCATGTTGAGCATCCACACAAAACAAGGATGCCGATCCTCATTCCAGGCGCTAACAACTCCACATCCAGAGAGAAGTTCAGCGCCCAAGCCATTTTCAGCTACCATGGATTCTGTTGGCTCTGGCAGCACATATGCCTGAAAGTGTATGTGATGCCTGGGGAACTGAGTGTGTTGGTGAATGGCAACAATCGAAAGGCGCAAGACAGGTCTTCCAGTGCCAAAACGACTCCTCATGGCTCAGGACCTTCACATACCATCAGATTTACGAAGAGATCTAGAAGAAAACCAATTGGGGTCACTTAAGTTCCAATGTCCATGGAGCCCAGGATGATGAAATCAAGCATGTTGAGCACCCACACAAAACAAGGATGCCGATCCTCATTCCAGGCGCTAACAACTCCACATCCAGAGAGAAGTTCAGCGCCCAAGCCATTTTCAGCTACCATGGATTCTGTTGGCTCTGGCAGCACATATGCCTGAAAGTGTATGTGATGCCTGGGGAACTGAGTGTGTTGGTGAATGGCAACATTCGAAAGGGCAGCACAGGTCTTCCAGTGCCAAAACGACTCCTCGTGGCTCAGGAACTTCACATACCATCAGCTTTTCGACCAGATCTAGAAGAAAACCAAGTGGGGTCACTTAAGTCCAATGTCCATGGAGCCCAGGATGATGAAATCAAGCATGTTGAGCACCCACACAAAACAAGGATGCCGATCCTCATTCCAGGCGCTAACAACTCCACATCCAGAGAGAAGTTCAGCGCCCAAGCCATTTTCAGCTACCATGGATTCTGTTGGCTCTGGCAGCACATATGCCTGAAAGTGTATGTGATGCCTGGGGAACTGAGTGTGTTGGTGAATGGCAACAATCGAAAGGGCAGCACAGGTCTTCCAGTGCCAAAACGACTCCTCGTGGCTCAGGAACTTCACATACCATCAGCTTTTCGACCAGATCTAGAAGAAAACCAAGTGGGGTCACTTAAGGTCCAATGTCCATGGAGCCCAGGATGATGAAATCAAGCATGTTGAGCACCCACACAAAACAAGGATGCCGATCCTCATTCCAGGCGCTAACAACTCCACATCCAGAGAGAAGTTCAGCGCCCAAGCCATTTTCAGCTACCATGGATTCTGTTGGCTCTGGCAGCACATAAGCCTGAAAGTGTATGTGATGCCTGGGGAACTGAGTGTGTTGGTGAATGGCAACAATCGAAAGGGCAGCATAGGTCTTCCAGTGCCAAAAGGACTCCTCGTGGATCAGGAACTTCACATACCATCAGCATTTTGACTAAATCTAGAAGAAAACCAAGTGGGGTCACTTAAGTTCCAATGTCCATGGATCCCAGGATGATGAAATCAAGCATGTTGAGCACCCACACAAAACAAGGATGCCGATCCTCATTCCAGGCGCTAACAACTCCACATCCAGAGAGAAGTTCAGCGCCCAAGCCATTTTCAGCTACCATGGATTCTGTTGGCTCTGGCAGCACATATGCCTGAAAGTGTATGTGATGCCTGGGGAACTGAGTGTGTTGGTGAATGGCAAAAATCGAAAGGGACAGCACAGGTCTTCCAGTGCCAAAACGACTCCTCGTGGCTCAGGATCTTCACATACCATCAGCTTTTCGACCAGATCTAGAAGAAAACCAAGTGGGGTCACTTAAGGTCCAATGGAGCCCAGGATGATGAAATCAAGCATGTTGAGCACCCACACAAAACAAGGATGCCGATCCTCATTCCAGGCGCTAACAACTCCACATCCAGAGACAAGTTCAGCGCCCAAGCCATTTTCAGCTACCATGGATTCTGTTGGCTCTGGCAGCACATATGCCTGAAAGTGTATGTGATGCCTGGGGAACTGAGTGTGTTGGTGAATGGCAATATTCGAAAAGGGCAGCACAGGTCTTCCAATGAAAAAACGACTCCACTTGGCTCAGGACTTCACATACCATCAGCTTTTCGACCAGATCTAGAAGAAAACCAAGTGGGGTCACTTAAGTTCCAATGTCCATGGAGCCCAGGATGATGAAATCAAGCATGTTGAGCACCCACACAAAACAAGGATGCCGATCCTCATTCCAGGCGCTAACAACTCCACATCCAGAGAGAAGTTCAGCGCCCAAGCCATTTTCAGCTACCATGGATTCTGTTGGCTCTGGCAGCACATATGCCTGAAAGTGTATGTGATGCCTGGGGAACTGAGTGTGTTGGTGAATGGCACCATTCGAAAGGGCAGCAAAGGTCTTCCAGTGCCAAAACGACTCCTCGTGGCTCAGGAACTTCACATACCATCAGCTTTTCGACCAGATCTAGAAGAAAACCAAGTGGGGTCACTTAAGTTCCAATGTCCATGGAGCCCAGGATGATGAAATCAAGCATGTTGAGCACCCACACAAAACAAGGATGCCGATCCTCATTCCAGGCGCTAACAACTCCACATCCAGAGAGAAGTTCAGCGCCCAAGCCATTTTCAGCTACCATGGATTCTGTTGGCTCTGACAGCACATATGCCTGAAAGTGTATGTGATGTTGGGGAAATGAATGTGTTCGTGAATGGCAAAAATCGAAAGGCACAGCATAGGTCTTCCAGTGCCAAAACGACTCCTCGTGGATCAGGAACTTCACATACCATCAGCCTTTTGACCAAATCTAAAAGAAAACAAAGTGGGGTCACTTAAGCTCCAATGTCCATGGATCCCAGGGTAATGAAACCTAGCATGTTGAGCACCCACACAAAACAAGGATGCCGATCCTCATTCCAGGCGCTAACAACTCCACATCCAGAGAGAAGTTCAGCGCCCAAGCCATTTTCAGCTACCATGGATTCTGTTGGCTCTGGCAGCACATATGCCTGAAAGTGTATGTGATGCCTGGGGAACTGAGTGTGTTGGTGAATGGCACCATTCGAAAGGGCAGCACAGGTCTTCCAGTGCCAAAACGACTCCTCGTGGCTCAGGAACTTCACATACCATCAGCTTTTCGACCAGATCTAGAAGAAAACCAAGTGGGGTCACTTAAGTCCAATGTCCATGGAGCCCAGGATGATGAAATCAAGCATGTTGAGCACCCACACAAAACAAGGATGCCGATCCTCATTCCAGGCGCTAACAACTCCACATCCAGAGAGAAGTTCAGCGCCCAAGCCATTTTCAGCTACCATGGATTCTGTTGGCTCTGGCAGCACATATGCCTGAAAGTGTATGTGATGCCTGGGGAACTGAGTGTGTTGGTGAATGGCAACATTCGAAAGGGCAGCACAGGTCTTCCAGTGCCAAAACGACTCCTCGTGGCTCAGGAACTTCACATACCATCAGCTTTTCGACCAGATCTAGAAGAAAACCAAGTGGGGTCACTTAAGTTCCAATGTCCATGGAGCCCAGGATGATGAAATCAAGCATGTTGAGCACCCACACAAAACAAGGATGCCGATCCTCATTCCAGGCGCTAACAACTCCACATCCAGAGAGAAGTTCAGCGCCCAAGCCATTTTCAGCTACCATGGATTCTGTTGGCTCTGGCAGCACATATGCCTGAAAGTGTATGTGATGCCTGGGGAACTGAGTGTGTTGGTGAATGGCAACAATCGAAAGGGCAGCAAGGTCTTCCAGTGCCAAAACGACTCCTCGTGGCTCAGGACTTCACATACCATCAGCCTTTGACCAAATCTAGAAGAAAACCAAGTGGGGTCACTTAGGTTCCAATGTCCATGGATCCCAGGGTGATGAAATCAAGCATGTTGAGCACCCACACAAAACAAGGATGCCGATCCTCATTCCAGGCGCTAACAACTCCACATCCAGAGAGAAGTTCAGCGCCCAAGCCATTTTCAGCTACCATGGATTCTGTTGGCTCTGGCAGCACATATGCCTGAAAGTGTATGTGATGCCTGGGGAACTGAGTGTGTTGGTGAATGGCAACAATCGAAACGGGCAGCAAATGTTTTCCAGTGCCAAAATGACTCCTCGTGGATCAGGAACTTCACATACCATCAGCATTTTGACCAAATCTGGAAGAAAACTAAGTGGGGTCACTTAAGTTCCAATGTCCATGGAGCCCAGGATGATGAAATCAAGCATGTTGAGCACCCACACAAAACAAGGATGCCGATCCTCATTCCAGGCGCTAACAACTCCACATCCAGAGAGAAGTTCAGCGCCCAAGCCATTTTCAGCTACCATGGATTCTGTTGGCTCTGGCAGCACATAAGCCTGAAAGTGTATGTGATGCCTGGGGAACTGAGTGTGTTGGTGAATGGCACCATTCGAAAGGGGAGCATAGGTCTTCCAGTGCCAAAACGACTCCTCGTGGCTCAGGAACTTCACATACCATCAGCCTTTTCGACCAGATCTAGAAGAAAACCAAGTGGGGTCACTTAAGTTCCAATGTCCATGGAGCCCAGGATGATGAAATCAAGCATGTTGAGCACCCACACAAAACAAGGATGCCGATCCTCATTCCAGGCGCTAACAACTCCACATCCAGAGAGAAGTTCAGCGCCCAAGCCATTTTCAGCTACCATGGATTCTGTTGGCTCTGGCAGCACATATGCCTGAAAGTGTATGTGATGCCTGGGGAACTGAGTGTGTTGGTGAATGGCAACAATCGAAAGGGCAGCATAGGTCTTCCAGTGCCAAAACGACTCCTCGTGGCTCAGGAACTTCACATACCATCACCTTTTCGACCAGATCTAGAAGAAAACCAAGTGGGGTCACTTAAGGTCCAATGTCCATGGAGCCCAGGATGATGAAATCAAGCATGTTGAGCACCCACACAAAACAAGGATGCCGATCCTCATTCCAGGCGCTAACAACTCCACATCCAGAGAGAAGTTCAGCGCCCAAGCCATTTTCAGCTACCATGGATTCTGTTGGCTCTGGCAGCACATATGCCTGAAAGTGTATGTGATGCCTGGGGAACTGAGTGTGTTGGTGAATGGCAACAATCGAAAGGGGCAGCACAGGTCTTCCAGTGCCAAAATGACTCCTCGTGGCTCAGGAACTTCACATACCATCAGCTTTTCGACCAGATCTAGAAGAAAACCAAGTGGGGTCACTTAAGGTCCAATGTCCATGGAGCCCAGGATGATGAAATCAAGCATGTTGAGCACCCACACAAAACAAGGATGCCGATCCTCATTCCAGGCGCTAACAACTCCACATCCAGAGAGAAGTTCAGCGCCCAAGCCATTTTCAGCTACCATGGATTCTGTTGGCTCTGGCAGCACATAAGCCTGAAAGTGTATGTGATGCCTGGGGAACTGAGTGTGTTGGTGAATGGCACCATTCAACATGGGCAGCATAGGTCTTCCAGTGCCAAAACGACTCCTCGTGTATCAGGAACTTCACATACCATCAGCTTTTTGACCAGATCTAGAAAAAAACCAAGTGGGGTCACTTAAGGTCCAATATAGCCCAGGATGATGAAATCAAGCATGTTGAGCACCCACACAAAACAAGGATGCCGATCCTCATTCCAGGCGCTAACAACTCCACATCCAGAGAGAAGTTCAGCGCCCAAGCCATTTTCAGCTACCATGGATTCTGTTGGCTCTGGCAGCACATATGCCTGAAAGTGTATGTGATGCCTGGGGAACTGAGTGTGTTGGTGAATGGCACCATTCGAAAGGGCAGCATAGGTCTTCCAGTGCCAAAACGACTCCTCGTGGCTCAGGACTTCACATACCATCAGCCTTTTCGACCAGATCTAGAAGAAAACCAAGTGGGGTCACTTAAGGTCCAATGTCCATGGAGCCCAGGATGATGAAATCAAGCATGTTGAGCACCCACACAAAACAAGGATGCCGATCCTCATTCCAGGCGCTAACAACTCCACATCCAGAGAGAAGTTCAGCGCCCAAGCCATTTTCAGCTACCATGGATTCTGTTGGCTCTGGCAGCACATATGCCTGAAAGTGTATGTGATGCCTGGGGAACTGAGTGTGTTGCTGAATGGCAACATTCGAAAGGGGCAGCACAGGTCTTCCAGTGCCAAAACGACTCCTCTTGGATCAGGAACTTTACATACCATCAGCCTTTGACCAAATCTAGAAGAAAACCAAGTGGGGTCACTTAAGGTCCAATGTCCATGGAGCCCAGGATGATGAAATCAAGCATGTTGAGCACCCACACAAAACAAGGATGCCGATCCTCATTCCAGTCGCTAACAACTCCACATCCAGAGAGAAGTTCAGCGCCCAAGCCATTTTCAGCTACCATGGATTCTGTTGGCTCTGGCAGCACATATGCCTGAAAGTGTATGTGATGCCTGGGGAACTGAGTGTGTTGGTGAATGGCACCATTCGAAAGGGGCAGCATAGGTCTTCCAGTGCCAAAACGACTCCTCGTGGCTCAGGATCTTCACATACCATCAGCTTTTCGACCAGATCTAGAAGAAAACCAAGTGGGGTCACTTAAGGTCCAATGTCCATGGAGCCCAGGATGATGAAATCAAGCATGTTGAGCACCCACACAAAACAAGGATGCCGATCCTCATTCCAGGCGCTAACAACTCCACATCCAGAGAGAAGTTCAGCGCCCAAGCCATTTTCAGCTACCATGGATTCTGTTGGCTCTGGCAGCACATATGCCTGAAAGTGTATGTGATGCCTGGGGAACTGAGTGTGTTGGTGAATGGCAAAAATCGAAAGGGACAGCACAGGTCTTCCAGTGCCAAAACGACTCCTCTTGGATCAGGAACTTTACATACCATCAGCCTTTTGACCAAATCTAGAAGAAAACCAAGTGGGGTCACTTAGGTTCCAATGTCCATGGATCCCAGGGTAATGAAATCAAGCATGTTGAGCACCCACACAAAACAAGGATGCCGATCCTCATTCCAGGCGCTAACAACTCCACATCCAGAGAGAAGTTCAGCGCCCAAGCCATTTTCAGCTACCATGGATTCTGTTGGCTCTGGCAGCACATATGCCTGAAAGTGTATGTGATGCCTGGGGAACTGAGTGTGTTGGTGAATGGCAACCATTCGAAAGGGGCAGCATAGGTCTTCAAGTGACAAAACGACTCCTCGTGGCTCAGGAACTTCACATACCATCACCTTTTCAACCAGATCTAGAAGAAAACCAAGTGGGGTCACTTAAGGTCCAATGTCCATGGAGCCCAGGATGATGAAATCAAGCATGTTGAGCACCCACACAAAACAAGGATGCCGATCCTCATTCCAGGCGCTAACAACTCCACATCCAGAGAGAAGTTCAGCGCCCAAGCCATTTTCAGCTACCATGGATTCTGTTGGCTCTGGCAGCACATATGCCTGAAAGTGTATGTGATGCCTGGAGAACTGAGTGTGTTGGTGAATGGCACCATTCAAAAGGGGCAGCATAGGTCTTCCAGTGCCAAAACGACTCCTCATGGCTCAGGATCTTCATATACCATCAGCCTTTTGACCAAATCTTGAAGAAAACTAAGTGGGGTCACTTACGTTCAAATGTCCATGGAGCCCACGAGGATGAAACCAAGCAGGTTGAGCACCCACACAAAACAAGGATGCCGATACTCATTGCAGGCGGTAACAACTCCACATCCAGAGAGAAGTTCAGCGCCCAAGCCATTTTCAGCTACCATGGATTCTGTTGGCTCTGGCAGCACATATGCCTGAAAGTGTATGTGATGCCTGGGGAACTGAGTGTGTTGGTGAATGGCAACATTCGAAAGGGCAGCATAGGTCTTCCAGTGCCAAAACGACTCCTCGTGGCTCAGGACTTCACATACCATCAGCCTTTTGACCAGATCTAGAAGAAAACCAAGTGGGGTCACTTAAGTCAATGTCCATGGAGCCCAGGATGATGAAATCAAGCATGTTGAGCACCCACACAAAACAAGGATGCCGATCCTCATTCCAGGCGCTAACAACTCCACATCCAGAGAGAAGTTCAGCGCCCAAGCCATTTTCAGCTACCATGGATTCTGTTGGCTCTGGCAGCACATATGCCTGAAAGTGTATGTGATGCCTGGGGAACTGAGTGTGTTGCTGAATGGCACCATTCGAAAGGGGCAGCAAGGTCTTCCAGTGCCAAAACGACTCCTCGTGGCTCAGGAACTTCACATACCATCAGCTTTTCGACCAGATGTAGAAGAAAACAAAGTGGGGTCACTTAAGGGCCAATGTCCATGGAGCCCAGGATGATGAAATCAAGCATGTTGAGCACCCACACAAAACAAGGATGCCGATCCTCATTCCAGGCGCTAACAACTCCACATCCAGAGAGAAGTTCAGCGCCCAAGCCATTTTCAGCTACCATGGATTCTGTTGGCTCTGGCAGCACATATGCCTGAAAGTGTATGTGATGCCTGGGGAACTGAGTGTGTTGGTGAATGGCACCATTCGAAAGGGCAGCAGAGGTCTTCCAGTGCCAAAACGACTCCTCGTGGCTCAGGAACTTCACATACCATCAGCTTTTCGACCAGATCTAGAAGAAAACCAAGTGGGGTCACTTAAGGTCCAATGTCCATGGAGCCCAGGATGATGAAATCAAGCATGTTGAGCATCCACACAAAACAAGGATGCCGATCCTCATTCCAGGCGCTAACAACTCCACATCCAGAGAGAAGTTCAGCGCCCAAGCCATTTTCAGCTACCATGGATTCTGTTGGCTCTGGCAGCACATATGCCTGAAAGTGTATGTGATGCCTGGGGAACTGAGTGTGTTGGTGAATGGCACCATTCGAAAGGGCCAGCATAGGTCTTCCAGTGCCAAAACGACTCCTCGTGACTCAGGAACTTCACATACCATCACCTTTTCGACCAGATCTAGAAGAAAACCAAGTGGGGTCACTTAAGGTCCAATGTCCATGGAGCCCAGGATGATGAAATCAAGCATGTTGAGCACCCACACAAAACAAGGATGCCGATCCTCATTCCAGGCGCTAACAACTCCACATCCAGAGAGAAGTTCAGCGCCCAAGCCATTTTCAGCTACCATGGATTCTGTTGGCTCTGGCAGCACATATGCCTGAAAGTGTATGTGATGCCTGGGGAACTGAGTGTGTTGGTGAATGGCAACATTCGAAAGGGCAGCATAGGTCTTCCAGTGCCAAAACGACTCCTCGTGGCTCAGGAACTTCACATACCATCAGCTTTTCGACCAGATCTAGAAGAAAACCAAGTGGGGTCACTTAAGTCCAATGTCCATGGAGCCCAGGATGATGCAATCAAGCATGTTGAGCACCCACACAAAACAAGGATGCCGATCCTCATTCCAGGCGCTAACAACTCCACATCCAGAGAGAAGTTCAGCGCCCAAGCCATTTTCAGCTACCATGGATTCTGTTGGCTCTGGCAGCACATATGCCTGAAAGTGTATGTGATGCCTGGGGAACTGAGTGTGTTGCTGAATGGCACCATTCGAAAGGGGCAGCACAGGTCTTCCAGTGCCAAAACGACTCCTCATGGCTCAGGATCTTCACATACCATCAGGTTTTCGACCAGATCTAGAAGAAAACCAAGTGGGGTCACTTAATTTCCAATGTCCTTGGTGCCCAGGATGATGAAACCAAGCATGTTGAACACCCACACAAAACAATGATGCCGATCCTCATTCCAGGCGCTAACAACTCCACATCCACAGACAAGTTCAGCGCCCAAGCCATTTTCAGCTACCATGGATTCTGTTGGCTCTGGCAGCACATATGCCTGAAAGTGTATGTGATGCCTGGGGAATTGAGTTTGTTGGTGAATGGCAAAAATCGAAAGGGGCAGCATAGGTCTTCCAGTGCCAAAAGGACTCCTCGTGGCTCAGGAACTTCACATACCATCACCTTTTCGACCAGATCTAGAAGAATACCAAGTGGGGTCACTTAAGGTCCAATGTCCAATTGAGGCCAGGAGGATGAAATCAAGCATGTTGAGCATCCACACAAAACAAGGATGCCGATCCTCATTCCAGGCGCTAACAACTCCACATCCAGAGAGAAGTTCAGCGCCCAAGCCATTTTCAGCTACCATGGATTCTGTTGGCTCTGGCAGCACATATGCCTGAAAGTGTATGTGATGCCTGGGGAACTGAGTGTGTTGGTGAATGGCAACATTCGAAAGGGGCAGCACAGGTCTTCCAGTGCCAAAACGACTCCTCGTGGCTCAGGAACTTCACATACCATCAGCCTTTTCGACCAGATCTAGAAGAAAACCAAGTGGGGTCACTTAAGGTCCAATGTCCATGGAGCCCAGGATGATGAAATCAAGCATGTTGAGCACCCACACAAAACAAGGATGCCGATCCTCATTCCAGGCGCTAACAACTCCACATCCAGAGAGAAGTTCAGCGCCCAAGCCATTTTCAGCTACCATGGATTCTGTTGGCTCTGGCAGCACATATGCCTGAAAGTGTATGTGATGCCTGGGGAACTGAGTGTGTTGGTGAATGGCACCATTCGAAAGGGGCAGCATAGGTCTTCCAGTGCCAAAACGACTCCTCGTGGCTCAGGACTTCACATACCATCAGCTTTTCGACCAGATCTAGAAGAAAACCAAGTGGGGTCACTTAAGGTCCAATGTCCATGGAGCCCAGTATGATGAAATCAAGCATGTTGAGCACCCACACAAAACAAGGATGCCGATCCTCATTCCAGGCGCTAACAACTCCACATCCAGAGAGAAGTTCAGCGCCCAAGCCATTTTCAGCTACCATGGATTCTGTTGGCTCTGGCAGCACATATGCCTGAAAGTGTATGTGATGCCTGGGGAACTGAGTGTGTTGCTGAATGGCACCATTCGAAAGGGGCAGCATAGGTCTTCCAGTGCCAAAACGACTCCTCGTGGCTCAGGACTTCACATACCATCAGCCTTTTCGACCAGATCTAGAAGAAAACCAAGTGGGGTCACTTAAGTTCCAATGTCCATGGAGCCCAGGATGATGAAATCAAGCATGTTGAGCACCCACACAAAACAAGGATGCCGATCCTCATTCCAGGCGCTAACAACTCCACATCCAGAGAGAAGTTCAGCGCCCAAGCCATTTTCAGCTACCATGGATTCTGTTGGCTCTGGCAGCACATATGCCTGAAAGTGTATGTGATGCCTGGGGAACTGAGTGTGTTGGTGAATGGCACCATTCAACATGGGCAGCATAGGTCTTCCAGTGCCAAAACGACTCCTCGTGGCTCAGGAACTTCACATACCATCAGCCTTTTGACCAGATCTAGAAGAAAACCAAGTGGGGTCACTTAAGTTCAATGTCCATGGATCCCAGGGTGATGAAATCAAGCATGTTGAGCACCCACACAAAACAAGGATGCCGATCCTCATTCCAGGCGCTAACAACTCCACATCCAGAGAGAAGTTCAGCGCCCAAGCCATTTTCAGCTACCATGGATTCTGTTGGCTCTGGCAGCACATATGCCTGAAAGTGTATGTGATGCCTGGGGAACTGAGTGTGTTGGTGAATGGCACCATTCGAAAGGGGCAGCAAGGTCTTCCAGTGCCAAAACGACTCCTCGTGGCTCAGGAACTTCACATACCATCAGCCTTTTCGACCAGATCTAGAAGAAAACCAAGTGGGGTCACTTAAGGTCCAATGTCCATGGAGCCCAGGATGATGAAATCAAGCATGTTGAGCACCCACACAAAACAAGGATGCCGATCCTCATTCCAGGCGCTAACAACTCCACATCCAGAGACAAGTTCAGCGCCCAAGCCATTTTCAGCTACCATGGATTCTGTTGGCTCTGGCAGCACATAAGCCTTGAAGTGTATGTGATGCCTGGGGAACTGAGTGTGTTACTGAATGGCAACAATCGAAAGGGGCAGCATAGGTCTTCCAGTGCCAAAACGACTCCTCGTGGCTGAGGATCTTCACATACCATCACGTTTTCGACCAGATCTAGAAGAAAACTAAGTGGGGTCACTTAAGTCCAATGTCCATGGAGCCCAGGATGATGAAATCAAGCATGTTGAGCACCCACACAAAACAAGGATGCCGATCCTCATTCCAGGCGCTAACAACTCCACATCCAGAGAGAAGTTCAGCGCCCAAGCCATTTTCAGCTACCATGGATTCTGTTGGCTCTGGCAGCACATATGCCTGAAAGTGTATGTGATGCCTGGGGAACTGAGTGTGTTGGTGAATGGCACCATTCGAAAGGGCAGCATAGGTCTTCCAGTGCCAAAACGACTCCTCGTGGCTCAGGAACTTCACATACCATCAGCCTTTTCGACCAGATCTAGAAGAAAACCAAGTGGGGTCACTTAAGTTCCAATGTCCATGGAGCCCAGGATGATGAAATCAAGCATGTTGAGCACCCACACAAAACAAGGATGCCGATCCTCATTCCAGGCGCTAACAACTCCACATCCAGAGAGAAGTTCAGCGCCCAAGCCATTTTCAGCTACCATGGATTCTGTTGGCTCTGGCAGCACATATGCCTGAAAGTGTATGTGATGCCTGGGGAACTGAGTGTGTTGCTGAATGGCACCATTCGAAAGGGGCAGCAAGGTCTTCCAGTGCCAAAACGACTCCTCGTGGCTCAGGACTTCACATACCATCAGCCTTTCGACCAGATCTAGAAGAAAACCAAGTGGGGTCACTTAAGTTCCAATGTCCATGGAGCCCAGGATGATGAAATCAAGCATGTTGAGCACCCACACAAAACAAGGATGCCGATCCTCATTCCAGGCGCTAACAACTCCACATCCAGAGAGAAGTTCAGCGCCCAAGCCATTTTCAGCTACCATGGATTCTGCTGGCTCTGGCAGCACATAAGCCTGAAAGTGTATGTGATGCCTGGGGAACTGAGTGTGTTGGTGAATGGCACCATTCAACATGGGCAGCATAGGTCTTCCAGTGCCAAAACGACTCCTCGTGTATCAGGAACTTCACATACCATCAGCTTTTCGACCAGATCTAGAAGAAAACCAAGTGGGGTCACTTAAGTTCCAATGTCCATGGAGCCCAGTATGATGAAATCAAGCATGTTGAGCACCCACACAAAACAAAAATGCCGATCCTCATTCCAGGCGCTAACAACTCCACATCCAGAGAGAAGTTCAGCGCCCAAGCCATTTTCAGCTACCATGGATTCTGTTGGCTCTGGAAGCACATATGCCTGAAAGTGTATGTGATGCCTGGGGAACTGAGTGTGTTGGTGAATGGCACCATTCGAAAGGGCAGCATAGGTCTTCCAGTGCCAAAACGACTCCTCGTGGCTCAGGAACTTCACATACCATCAGCCTTTTCGACCAGATCTAGAAGAAAACCAAGTGGGGTCACTTAAGTTCAATGTCCATGGAGCCCAGGATGATGAAATCAAGCATGTTGAGCACCCACACAAAACAAGGATGCCGATCCTCATTCCAGGCGCTAACAACTCCACATCCAGAGAGAAGTTCAGCGCCCAAGCCATTTTCAGCTACCATGGATTCTGTTGGCTCTGGCAGCACATATGCCTGAAAGTGTATGTGATGCCTGGGGAACTGAGTGTGTTGGTGAATGGCACCATTCGAAAGGGGCAGCAGAGGTCTTCCAGTGCCAAAACGACTCCTCGTGGCTCAGGAACTTCACATACCATCAGCCTTTCGACCAGATCTAGAAGAAAACCAAGTGGGGTCACTTAAGTTCCAATGTCCATGGAGCCCAGGATGATGAAATCAAGCATGTTGAGCACCCACACAAAACAAGGATGCAGATCCTCATTCCAGGCGCTAACAACTCCACATCCAGAGAGAAGTTCAGCGCCCAAGCCATTTTCAGCTACCATGGATTCTGTTGGCTCTGGCAGCACATATGCCTGAAAGTGTATGTGATGCCTGGGGAACTGAGTGTGTTGGTGAATGGCACCATTCGAAAGGAGCAGCATAGGTCTTCCAGTGACAAAACGACTCCTCTTGGCTCAGGGACTTCACATACCTTCAGATTTTTTACCAGATCTAGAAGAAAACCAAGTGGGGTCACTTAAGTTCAATGTCCATGGAGCCCAGGATGATGAAATCAAGCATGTTGAGCACCCACACAAAACAAGGATGCCGATCCTCATTCCAGGCGCTAACAACTCCACATCCAGAGAGAAGTTCAGCGCCCAAGCCATTTTCAGCTACCATGGATTCTGTTGGCTCTGGCAGCACATATGCCTGAAAGTGTATGTGATGCCTGGGGAACTGAGTGTGTTGGTGAATGGCACCATTCGAAAGGGGCAGCAGAGGTCTTCCAGTGCCAAAACGACTCCTCGTGGCTCAGGAACTTCACATACCATCAGCTTTTCGACCAGATCTAGAAGAAAACCAAGTTGGGTCACTTAAGTTATACTGTCCATATAGCCCAGGATGATAAAATCAAGCATGTTGAGCACCCACACAAAACAAGGATGCCGATCCTCATTCCAGGCGCTAACAACTCCACATCCAGAGACAAGTTCAGCGCCCAAGCCATTTTCAGCTACCATGGATTCTGTTGGCTCTGGCAGCACATATGCCTGAAAGTGTATGTGATGCCTGGGGAACTGAGTGTGTTGGTGAATGGCACCATTCGAAAGGGCAGCATAGGTCTTCCAGTGCCAAAACGACTCCTCGTGGCTCAGGACTTCACATACCATCAGCCTTTTCGACCAGATCTAGAAGAAAACCAAGTGGGGTCACTTAAGTCCAATGTCCATGGAGCCCAGGATGATGAAATCAAGCATGTTGAGCACCCACACAAAACAAGGATGCCGATCCTCATTCCAGGCGCTAACAACTCCACATCCAGAGAGAAGTTCAGCGCCCAAGCCATTTTCAGCTACCATGGATTCTGTTGGCTCTGGCAGCACATATGCCTGAAAGTGTATGTGATGCCTGGGGAACTGAGTGTGTTGGTGAATGGCACCATTCGAAAGGAGCAGCATAGGTCTTCAAGTGACAAAACGACTCCTCGTGGCTCAGGATCTTCACATACCATCAGCCTTTTGACCAGATCTAGAAGAAAACCAAGTGGGGTCACTTAAGGTCCAATGTCCATGGAGCCCAGGAGGATGAAATCAAGCATGTTGAGCACCCACACAAAACAAGGATGCCGATCCTCATTCCAGGCGCTAACAACTCCACATCCAGAGAGAAGTTCAGCGCCCAAGCCATTTTCAGCTACCATGGATTCTGTTGGCTCTGGCAGCACATATGCCTGAAAGTGTATGTGATGCCTGGGGAACTGAGTGTGTTGCTGAATGGCACCATTCGAAAGGGGCAGCAGAGGTCTTCCAGTGCCAAAACGACTCCTCATGGCTCAGGATCTTCACATACCATCAGCCTTTCGACCAGATCTAGAAGAAAACCAAGTGGGGTCACTTAAGTTCCAATGTCCTTGGAGCCCAGGATGATGAAATCAAGCATGTTGAGCATCCACACAAAACAAGGATGCCGATCCTCATTCCAGGCGCTAACAACTCCACATCCAGAGAGAAGTTCAGCGCCCAAGCCATTTTCAGCTACCATGGATTCTGTTGGCTCTGGCAGCACATATGCCTGAAAGTGTATGTGATGCCTGGGGAACTGAGAGTGTTGCTGAATGGCACCATTCGAAAGGGCAGCAAAGGTCTTCCAGTGCCAAAACGACTCCTCGTGGCTCAGGACTTCACATACCATCAGCTTTTGACCAGATCTAGAAGAAAACCAAGTGGGGTCACTTAAGTCCAATGTCCATGGAGCCCAGGATGATGAAATCAAGCATGTTGAGCACCCACACAAAACAAGGATGCCGATCCTCATTCCAGGCGCTAACAACTCCACATCCAGAGAGAAGTTCAGCGCCCAAGCCATTTTCAGCTACCATGGATTCTGTTGGCTCTGGCAGCACATATGCCTGAAAGTGTATGTGATGCCTGGGGAACTGAGTGTGTTGGTGAATGGCACCATTCGAAAGGGCAGCATAGGTCTTCCAGTGCCAAAACGACTCCTCGTGGCTCAGGAACTTCACATACCATCAGCCTTTTCGACCAGATCTAGAGGAAAACCAAGTGGGGTCACTTAAGGTCCAATGTCCATGGAGCCCAGGATGATGAAATCAAGCATGTTGAGCACCCACACAAAACAAGGATGCCGATCCTCATTCCAGGCGCTAACAACTCCACATCCAGAGAGAAGTTCAGCGCCCAAGCCATTTTCAGCTACCATGGAACATGTTGGCTCTGGCAGCACATATGCCTGAAGGTGTATGTGATGCCTGGGGAACTGAGTGCGTTGGTGAATGGCGCATTCGAAAGGGGCAGCAGAGGTCTTCAAGTGCCAAAACGACTCCTCATGGCTCAGGAACTTCACATACCATCAGCCTTTTGACCAAATCTAGAAGAAAACCAAGTGGGGTCACTTAAGGTCAAATGGAGCCCAGGAAGATGAAATCCAGCATGTTGAGCACCCACACAAAACAAGGATGCCGATCCTCATTCCAGGCGCTAACAACTCCACATCCAGAGAGAAGTTCAGCGCCCAAGCCATTTTCAGCTACCATGGATTCTGTTGGCTCTGGCAGCACATATGCCTGAAAGTGTATGTGATGCCTGGGGAACTGAGTGTGTTGGTGAATGGCACCATTCGAAAGGGCAGCATAGGTCTTCCAGTGCCAAAACGACTCCTCGTGGATCAGGATCTTCACATACCATCAGCTTTTTGACCAGATCTAGAAGAAAACCAAGTGGGGTCACTTAAGTTCAATGTCCATGGAGCCCAGTATGATGAAATCTAGCATGTTGAGCACCCACAAAAAACAAGGATGCCGATCCTCATTCCAGGCGCTAACAACTCCACATCCAGAGAGACAAGTTCAGCGCCCAAGCCATTTTCAGCTACCATGGATTCTGTTGGCTCTGGCAGCACATATGCCTGAAAGTGTATGTGATGCCTGGGGAACTGAGTGTGTTGCTGAATGGCAACATTCGAAAGGGCAGCAAGGGACTTCCAGTGCCAAAACGACTCCTCGTGGCTCAGGACTTCACATACCATCAGCTTTTCGACCAGATCTAGAAGAAAACCAAGTGGGGTCACTTAAGTTCCAATGTCCATGGAGCCCAGGATGATGAAATCAAGCATGTTGAGCACCCACACAAAACAAGGATGCCGATCCTCATTCCAGGCGCTAACAACTCCACATCCAGAGAGAAGTTCAGCGCCCAAGCCATTTTCAGCTACCATGGATTCTGTTGGCTCTGGCAGCACATATGCCTGAAAGTGTATGTGATGCCTGGGGAACTGAGTGTGTTGGTGAATGGCACCATTCGAAAGGGCAGCAAAGGTCTTCCAGTGCCAAAACGACTCCTCGTGGCTCAGGACTTCACATACCATCAGCCTTTTCGACCAGATCTAGAAGAAAACCAAGTGGGGTCACTTAAGTCCAATGTCCATGGAGCCCAGGATGATGAAATCAAGCATGTTGAGCACCCACACAAAACAAGGATGCCGATCCTCATTCCAGGCGCTAACAACTCCACATCCAGAGAGAAGTTCAGCGCCCAAGCCATTTTCAGCTACCATGGATTCTGTTGGCTCTGGCAGCACATATGCCTGAAAGTGTATGTGATGCCTGGGGAACTGAGTGTGTTGGTGAATGGCACCATTCGAAAGGTGCAGCATAGGTCTTCCAGTGCCAAAACGACTCCTCGTGGCTCAGGACTTCACATACCATCAGCCTTTTCGACCAGATCTAGAAGAAAACCAAGTGGGGTCACTTAAGTTCCAATGTCCATGGAGCCCAGGATGATGAAATCAAGCATGTTGAGCACCCACACAAAACAAGGATGCCGATCCTCATTCCAGGCGCTAACAACTCCACATCCAGAGAGAAGTTCAGCGCCCAAGCCATTTTCAGCTACCATGGATTCTGTTGGCTCTGGCAGCACATATGCCTGAAAGTGTATGTGATGCCTGGGGAACTGAGTGTGTTGGTGAATGGCACCATTCGAAAGGGGCAGCACAGGTCTTCCAGTGCCAAAACGACTCCTCGTGGCTCAGGATCTTCACATACCATCAGCCTTTCGACCAGATCTAGAAGAAAACCAAGTGGGGTCACTTAAGTTCCAATGTCCATGGAGCCCAGTATGATGAAATCAAGCATGTTGAGCACCCACACAAAACAAGGATGCCGATCCTCATTCCAGGCGCTAACAACTCCACATCCAGAGAGAAGTTCAGCGCCCAAGCCATTTTCAGCTACCATGGATTCTGTTGGCTCTGGCAGCACATATGCCTGAAAGTGTATGTGATGCCTGGGGAACTGAGTGTGTTGGTGAATGGCAACATTCGAAAGGGCAGCAAAGGTCTTCCAGTGCCAAAACGACTCCTCGTGGCTCAGGACTTCACATACCATCAGCCTTTTGACCAGATCTAGAAGAAAACCAAGTGGGGTCACTTAAGTTCCAATGTCCATGGAGCCCAGGATGATGAAATCAAGCATGTTGAGCACCCACACAAAACAAGGATGCCGATCCTCATTCCAGGCGCTAACAACTCCACATCCAGAGAGAAGTTCAGCGCCCAAGCCATTTTCAGCTACCATGGATTCTGTTGGCTCTGGCAGCACATATGCCTGAAAGTGTATGTGATGCCTGGGGAACTGAGTGTGTTGGTGAATGGCACCATTCGAAAGGGCAGCATAGGTCTTCCAGTGCCAAAACGACTCCTCGTGGCTCAGGACTTCACATACCATCAGCCTTTTCGACCAGATCTAGAAGAAAACCAAGTGGGGTCACTTAAGGTCCAATGTCCATGGAGCCCAGGATGATGAAATCAAGCATGTTGAGCACCCACACAAAACAAGGATGCCGATCCTCATTCCAGGCGCTAACAACTCCACATCCAGAGAGAAGTTCAGCGCCCAAGCCATTTTCAGCTACCATGGATTCTGTTGGCTCTGGCAGCACATATGCCTGAAAGTGTATGTGATGCCTGGGGAACTGAGTGTGTTGCTGAATGGCAACAATCGAATCGGGCAGCAAATGTTTTCCAGTGCCAAAATGACTCCTCGTGTCTCAGGAACTTCACATACCATCAGCATTTTGACCAAATCTAGAAGAAAACCAAGTGGGGTCACTTAAGTTCCAATGTCCATGGAGCCCAGGATGATGAAATCAAGCATGTTGAGCACCCACACAAAACAAGGATGCCGATCCTCATTCCAGGCGCTAACAACTCCACATCCAGAGAGAAGTTCAGCGCCCAAGCCATTTTCAGCTACCATGGATTCTGTTGGCTCTGGCAGCACATATGCCTGAAAGTGTATGTGATGCCTGGGGAACTGAGTGTGTTGGTGAATGGCACCATTCGAAAGGGGCAGCAAGGTCTTCCAGTGCCAAAACGACTCCTCGTGGCTCAGGACTTCACATACCATCAGCTTTTCGACCAGATCTAGAAGAAAACCAAGTGGGGTCACTTAAGTTCCAATGTCCATGGAGCCCAGGATGATGAAATCAAGCATGTTGAGCACCCACACAAAACAAGGATGCCGATCCTCATTCCAGGCGCTAACAACTCCACATCCAGAGAGAAGTTCAGCGCCCAAGCCATTTTCAGCTACCATGGATTCTGTTGGCTCTGGCAGCACATATGCCTGAAAGTGTATGTGATGCCTGGGGAACTGAGTGTGTTGGTGAATGGCAACATTCGAAAGGGCAGCAAGGTCTTCCAGTGCCAAAACGACTCCTCGTGGCTCAGGACTTCACATACCATCAGCCTTTCGACCAGATCTAGAAGAAAACCAAGTGGGGTCACTTAAGTTCCAATGTCCATGGAGCCCAGGATGATGAAATCAAGCATGTTGAGCACCCACACAAAACAAGGATGCCGATCCTCATTCCAGGCGCTAACAACTCCACATCCAGAGAGAAGTTCAGCGCCCAAGCCATTTTCAGCTACCATGGATTCTGTTGGCTCTGGCAGCACATATGCCTGAAAGTGTATGTGATGCCTGGGGAACTGAGTGTGTTGCTGAATGGCAATATTCGAAAGGGCAGCATAGGTCTTCCAGTGCCAAAACGACTCCTCGTGGCTCAGGACTTCACATACCATCAGCCTTTCGACCAGATCTAGAAGAAAACCAAGTGGGGTCACTTAAGTTCCAATGTCCATGGAGCCCAGGATGATGAAATCAAGCATGTTGAGCACCCACACAAAACAAGGATGCCGATCCTCATTCCAGGCGCTAACAACTCCACATCCAGAGAGAAGTTCAGCGCCCAAGCCATTTTCAGCTACCATGGATTCTGTTGGCTCTGGCAGCACATATGCCTGAAAGTGTATGTGATGCCTGGGGAACTGAGTGTGTTGGTGAATGGCACCATTCGAAAGGGCAGCAGAGGTCTTCCAGTGCCAAAACGACTCCTCGTGGCTCAGGAACTTCACATACCATCAGCCTTTTCGACCAGATCTAGAAGAAAACCAAGTGGGGTCACTTAAGTTCCAATGTCCATGGAGCCCAGGATGATGAAATCAAGCATGTTGAGCACCCACACAAAACAAGGATGCCGATCCTCATTCCAGGCGCTAACAACTCCACATCCAGAGAGAAGTTCAGCGCCCAAGCCATTTTCAGCTACCATGGATTCTGTTGGCTCTGGCAGCACATATGCCTGAAAGTGTATGTGATGCCTGGGGAACTGAGTGTGTTGGTGAATGGCAACATTCGAAAGGGCAGCATAGGTCTTCCAGTGCCAAAACGACTCCTCGTGGCTCAGGACTTCACATACCATCAGCCTTTTCGACCAGATCTAGAAGAAAACCAAGTGGGGTCACTTAAGTTCCAATGTCCATGGAGCCCAGGATGATGAAATCAAGCATGTTGAGCACCCACACAAAACAAGGATGCCGATCCTCATTCCAGGCGCTAACAACTCCACATCCAGAGAGAAGTTCAGCGCCCAAGCCATTTTCAGCTACCATGGATTCTGTTGGCTCTGGCAGCACATATGCCTGAAAGTGTATGTGATGCCTGGGGAACTGAGTGTGTTGGTGAATGGCACCATTCGAAAGGGCAGCATAGGTCTTCCAGTGCCAAAACGACTCCTCGTGGCTCAGGACTTCACATACCATCAGCTTTTCGACCAGATCTAGAAGAAAACCAAGTGGGGTCACTTAAGTCCAATGTCCATGGAGCCCAGGATGATGAAATCAAGCATGTTGAGCACCCACACAAAACAAGGATGCCGATCCTCATTCCAGGCGCTAACAACTCCACATCCAGAGAGAAGTTCAGCGCCCAAGCCATTTTCAGCTACCATGGATTCTGTTGGCTCTGGCAGCACATATGCCTGAAAGTGTATGTGATGCCTGGGGAACTGAGTGTGTTGGTGAATGGCACCATTCGAAAGGGGCAGCATAGGTCTTCCAGTGCCAAAACGACTCCTCGTGGCTCAGGAACTTCACATACCATCAGCTTTTTGACCAGATCTAGAAGAAAACCAAGTGGGGTCACTTAAGGTCCAATGTCCATGGAGCCCAGTATGATGAAATCAAGCATGTTGAGCATCCACACAAAACAAGGATGCCGATCCTCATTCCAGGCGCTAACAACTCCACATCCAGAGAGAAGTTCAGCGCCCAAGCCATTTTCAGCTACCATGGATTCTGTTGGCTCTGGCAGCACATATGCCTGAAAGTGTATGTGATGCCTGGGGAACTGAGTGTGTTGGTGAATGGCAACAATCAATAGGGGCAGCATAGATCTTCCAGTGCCAAAACGACTCCTCGAGGCTCAGGAACTTCACATACCATCACCATTTCGAACAGATCTAGAAGAAAACCAAGTGGGGTCACTTAGGTTCCAATGTCCATGGAGCCCAGTATGATGAAATCAAGCATGTTGAGCACCCACACAAAACAAGGATGCCGATCCTCATTCCAGGCGCTAACAACTCCACATCCAGAGAGAAGTTCAGCGCCCAAGCCATTTTCAGCTACCATGGATTCTGTTGGCTCTGGCAGCACATATGCCTGAAAGTGTATGTGATGCCTGGGGAACTGAGTGTGTTGGTGAATGGCAACAATCGAAAGGAGCAGCAGAGTTCTTCCAGTTCCAAAACGACTCCTCGTGGCTCAGGACTTCACATACCATCAGCCTTTCGACCAGATCTAGAAGAAAACCAAGTGGGGTCACTTAAGTTCCAATGTCCATGGAGCCCAGGATGATGAAATCAAGCATGTTGAGCACCCACACAAAACAAGGATGCCGATCCTCATTCCAGGCGCTAACAACTCCACATCCAGAGAGAAGTTCAGCGCCCAAGCCATGTTCACCTACCATGGATTCTGTTGGCTCTGGCAGCACATATGCCTGAAAGTGTATGTGATGCCTGTGGAACTGAGTGTGTTGCTGAATGGCACCATTCGAAAGGGGCAGCACATGTCTTCCGGTGCCAAAACAAATCCTCGTGGATCAGGGACTTCACATACCCTCAGATTTTTGACCAGATCTAGAAGAAAACCAAGTGGGGTCACTTAAGTTCAATGTCCATGGAGCCCAGTATGATGAAATCTAGCATGTTGAGCACCCACAAAAAACAAGGATGCCGATCCTCATTCCAGGCGCTAACAACTCCACATCCAGAGAGAAGTTCAGCGCCCAAGCCATTTTCAGCTACCATGGATTCTGTTGGCTCTGGCAGCACATATGCCTGAAAGTGTATGTGATGCCTGGGGAACTGAGTGTGTTGCTGAATGGCAACAATCGAAAGGGGCAGCAGAGGTCTTCCAGTGCCAAAACGACTCCTCATGGCTCAGGAACTTCACATACCATCAGCCTTTCGACCAGATCTAGAAGAAAACCAAGTGGGGTCACTTAAGTTCCAATGTCCATGGAGCCCAGGATGATGAAATCAAGCATGTTGAGCACCCACACAAAACAAGGATGCCGATCCTCATTCCAGGCGCTAACAACTCCACATCCAGAGAGAAGTTCAGCGCCCAAGCCATTTTCAGCTACCATGGATTCTGTTGGCTCTGGCAGCACATATGCCTGAAAGTGTATGTGATGCCTGGGGAACTGAGTGTGTTGGTGAATGGCACCATTCGAAAGGGCAGCAAGGTCTTCCAGTGCCAAAACGACTCCTCGTGGCTCAGGAACTTCACATACCATCAGCCTTTTCGACCAGATCTAGAAGAAAACCAAGTGGGGTCACTTAAGGTCCAATGTCCATGGAGCCCAGGATGATGAAATCAAGCATGTTGAGCACCCACACAAAACAAGGATGCCGATCCTCATTCCAGGCGCTAACAACTCCACATCCAGAGAGAAGTTCAGCGCCCAAGCCATTTTCAGCTACCATGGATTCTGTTGGCTCTGGCAGCACATATGCCTGAAAGTGTATGTGATGCCTGGGGAACTGAGTGTGTTGCTGAATGGCAACAATCGAAAGGGGCAGCAGAGGTCTTCCAGTGCCAAAACGACTCCTCATGGCTCAGGATCTTCACATACCATCAGGTTTTCGACCAGATCTAGAAGAAAACCAAGTGGGGTCACTTAATTTCCAATGTCCTTGGTGCCCAGGATGATGAAATCAAGCATGTTGAGCACCCACACAAAACAAGGATGCCGATCCTCATTCCAGGCGCTAACAACTCCACATCCAGAGAGAAGTTCAGCGCCCAAGCCATTTTCAGCTACCATGGATTCTGTTGGCTCTGGCAGCACATATGCCTGAAAGTGTATGTGATGCCTGGGGAACAGAGTGTGTTGGTCAATGGCAACATTCGAAAGGGGCAGCAGAGGTCTTCCAGTGCCAAAATGACTCCTCGTGGCTCAGGGACTTCACATACCATCAGCCTTTCGACCAGATCTAGAAGAAAACCAAGTGGGGTCACTTAAGTTCCAATGTCCTTGGAGCCCAGGATGATGAAATCAAGCATGTTGAGCACCCACACAAAACAAGGATGCAGATCCTCATTCCAGGCGCTAACAACTCCACATCCAGAGAGAAGTTCAGCGCCCAAGCCATTTTCAGCTACCATGGATTCTGTTGGCTCTGGCAGCACATATGCCTGAAAGTGTATGTGATGCCTGGGGAACTGAGTGTGTTGGTGAATGGCACCATTCGAAAGGGCAGCATAGGTCTTCCAGTGCCAAAACGACTCCTCGTGGCTCAGGACTTCACATACCATCAGCCTTTTCGACCAGATCTAGAAGAAAACCAAGTGGGGTCACTTAAGGTCCAATGTCCATGGAGCCCAGGATGATGAAATCAAGCATGTTGAGCACCCACACAAAACAAGGATGCCGATCCTCATTCCAGGCGCTAACAACTCCACATCCAGAGAGAAGTTCAGCGCCCAAGCCATTTTCAGCTACCATGGATTCTGTTGGCTCTGGCAGCACATATGCCTGAAAGTGTATGTGATGCCTGGGGAACTGAGTGTGTTGCTGAATGGCACCATTCGAAAGGGGCAGCAGAGGTCTTCCAGTGCCAAAACGACTCCTCATGGCTCAGGACTTCACATACCATCAGCCTTTCGACCAGATCTAGAAGAAAACCAAGTGGGGTCACTTAAGTCCAATGTCCATGGAGCCCAGGATGATGAAATCAAGCATGTTGAGCACCCACACAAAACAAGGATGCCGATCCTCATTCCAGGCGCTAACAACTCCACATCCAGAGACAAGTTCAGCGCCCAAGCCATTTTCAGCTACCATGCAACATGATGGCTCTGGCAGCACATATGCCTGAAAGTGTATGTGATGCCTAGGCAACTGAGTATGTTGGTGAATGGCAATATTCAAAAGGGCAGCAGGGGTCTTCCAGTGCCAAAACGACTCCTCTTGGCTCATTCACTTCACATACCATCAGCTTGTCGAGCAGATCTAGAGGAAAACCAAGTGGGGTCACTTAAGTCCAATGTCCATGGAGCCCAGGATGATGAAATCAAGCATGTTGAGCACCCACACAAAACAAGGATGCCGATCCTCATTCCAGGCGCTAACAACTCCACATCCAGAGAGAAGTTCAGCGCCCAAGCCATTTTCAGCTACCATGGATTCTGTTGGCTCTGGCAGCACATATGCCTGAAAGTGTATGTGATGCCTGGGGAACTGAGTGTGTTGCTGAATGGCAACAATTGAAAGGGCAGCAGAGGTCTTCCAGTGCCAAAACGACTCCTCGTGGCTCAGGACTTCACATACCATCAGCCTTTCGACCAGATCTAGAAGAAAACCAAGTGGGGTCACTTAAGTTCCAATGTCCATGGAGCCCAGGATGATGAAATCAAGCATGTTGAGCACCCACACAAAACAAGGATGCCGATCCTCATTCCAGGCGCTAACAACTCCACATCCAGAGAGAAGTTCAGCGCCCAAGCCATTTTCAGCTACCATGGATTCTGTTGGCTCTGGCAGCACATATGCCTGAAAGTGTATGTGATGCCTGGGGAACTGAGTGTGTTGGTGAATGGCACCATTCGAAAGGGGCAGCATAGGTCTTCCAGTGCCAAAACGACTCCTCGTGGCTCAGGACTTCACATACCATCAGCTTTTCGACCAGATCTAGAAGAAAACCAAGTGGGGTCACTTAAGGTCCAATGTCCATGGAGCCCAGGATGATGAAATCAAGCATGTTGAGCACCCACACAAAACAAGGATGCAGATCCTCATTCCAGGCGCTAACAACTCCACATCCAGAGAGAAGTTCAGCGCCCAAGGCATTTTCAGCTACCATGGATTCTGTTGGCTCTGGCAGCACATATGCCTGAAAGTGTATGTGATGCCTGGGGAACTGAGTGTGTTGGTGAATGGCAATAATCGAAACGGGCAGCATAGGTCTTCCAGTGCCAAAACGACTCCTCATGGCTCAGGTTCTTCACATACCATCAGCCTTTCGACCAGATCTAGAAGAAAACCAAGTGGGGTCACTTAAGGTCCAATGTCCATGGAGCCCAGGATGATGAAATCAAGCATGTTGAGCACCACACAAAACAAGGATGCCGATCCTCATTCCAGGCGCTAACAACTCCACATCCAGAGAGAAGTTCAGCGCCCAAGCCATTTTCAGCTACCATGGATTCTGTTGGCTCTGGCAGCACATAAGCCTGAAAGTGTATGTGATGCCTGGGGAACTGAGTGTGTTGGTGATTGGCACCATTGGAAATGGGCAGCACAGGTCTTCCAGTGCCAAAACGACTCCTCGTGGCTCAGGACTTCACATACCATCAGCCTTTCGACCAGATCTAGAAGAAAACCAAGTGGGGTCACTTAAGGTCCAATGTCCATGGAGCCCAGGATGATGAAATCAAGCATGTTGAGCACCCACACAAAACAAGGATGCCGATCCTCATTCCAGGCGCTAACAACTCCACATCCAGAGAGAAGTTCAGCGCCCAAGCCATTTTCAGCTACCATGGATTCTGTTGGCTCTGGCAGCACATATGCCTGAAAGTGTATGTGATGCCTGGGGAACTGAGTGTGTTGCTGAATGGCAACAATCGAAAGGGCAGCAGAGGTCTTCCAGTGCCAAAACGACTCCTCATGGCTCAGGATCTTCACATACCATCAGCCTTTCGACCAGATCTAGAAGAAAACCAAGTGGGGTCACTTAAGTTCCAATGTTATGGAGCCCAGGATGATGAAATCAAGCATGTTGAGCATCCACACAAAACAAGGATGCCGATCCTCATTCCAGGCGCTAACAACTCCACATCCAGAGAGAAGTTCAGCGCCCAAGCCATTTTCAGCTACCATGGATTCTGTTGGCTCTGGCAGCACATATGCCTGAAAGTGTATGTGATGCCTGGGGAACTGAGTGTGTGGGTGAATGGCACCATTCGAAATGGGCAGCACAGGTCTTCTGGTGCCAAAACGACACCTCGTGGTTCAGGGACTTCACATACCATCAGCTTTTCGACCAGATCTAGTACTAACCCAAGTGGGGTCACCTAACGTCCAATGTCCATGGAGCCCAGGATGATGAAATCAAGCATGTTGAGCACCCACACAAAACAAGGATGCCGATCCTCATTCCAGGCGCTAACAACTCCACATCCAGAGAGAAGTTCAGCGCCCAAGCCATTTTCAGCTACCATGGATTCTGTTGGCTCTGGCAGCACATATGCCTGAAAGTGTATGTGATGCCTGGGGAACTGAGTGTGTTGGTGAATGGCACCATTCGAAAGGGCAGCACAGGTCTTCCAGTGCCAAAACGACTCCTCGTGGCTCAGGACTTCACATACCATCAGCTTTTCGACCAGATCTAGAAGAAAACCAAGTGGGGTCACTTAAGTTCCAATGTCCATGGAGCCCAGGATGATGAAATCAAGCATGTTGAGCACCCACACAAAACAAGGATGCCGATCCTCATTCCAGGCGCTAACAACTCCACATCCAGAGAGAAGTTCAGCGCCCAAGCCATTTTCAGCTACCATGGATTCTGTTGGCTCTGGCAGCACATATGCCTGAAAGTGTATGTGATGCCTGGGGAACTGAGTGTGTTGGTGAATGGCAACAATCGAAAGGGCAGCACAGGTCTTCCAGTGCCAAAACGACTCCTCGTGGCTCAGGAACTTCACATACCATCAGCTTTTCGACCAGATCTAGAAGAAAACCAAGTGGGGTCACTTAAGTTCCAATGTCCATGGAGCCCAGGATGATGAAATCAAGCATGTTGAGCACCCACACAAAACAAGGATGCCGATCCTCATTCCAGGCGCTAACAACTCCACATCCAGAGAGAAGTTCAGCGCCCAAGCCATTTTCAGCTACCATGGATTCTGTTGGCTCTGGCAGCACATATGCCTGAAAGTGTATGTGATGCCTGGGGAACTGAGTGTGTTGGTGAATGGCAACATTCAAAAGGGGCAGCACAGGTCTTCCAGTGCCAAAACGACTCCTCGTGGCTCAGGAACTTCACATACCATCACCTTTTCGACCAGATCTAGAAGAAAACAAAGCGGCGTCACTTAAGTTCCAATGGAGCCCAGGATGTTGAAATCAAGCATGTTGAGCACCCACAGAAAATAATGATGCAGATCCTCATTCCAGGCGCTAACAACTCCACATCCAGAGAGAAGTTCAGCGCCCAAGCCATTTTCAGCTACCATGGATTCTGTTGGCTCTGGCAGCACATATGCCTGAAAGTGTATGTGATGCCTGGGGAACTGAGTGTGTTGGTGAATGGCAACATTCGAAAGGGCAGCAAGGTCTTCCAGTGCCAAAACGACTCCTCGTGGCTCAGGAACTTCACATACCATCAGCCTTTCGACCAGATCTAGAAGAAAACAAAGTGGGGTCACTTAAGCTCCAATGTCCATGGATCCCAGGGTAATGATATCTAGCATGTTGAGCACCCACACAAAACAAGGATGCCGATCCTCATTCCAGGCGCTAACAACTCCACATCCAGAGAGAAGTTCAGCGCCCAAGCCATTTTCAGCTACCATGGATTCTGTTGGCTCTGGCAGCACATATGCCTGAAAGTGTATGTGATGCCTGGGGAACTGAGTGTGTTGGTGAATGGCAACAATCGAAAGGGGCAGCACAGGTCTTCCAGTGCCAAAACGACTCCTCATGGCTCAGGACTTCACATACCATCAGCTTTTCGACCAGATCTAGAAGAAAACCAAGTGGGGTCACTTAAGTTCCAATGTCCATGGAGCCCAGGATGATGAAATCAAGCATGTTGAGCACCCACACAAAACAAGGATGCCGATCCTCATTCCAGGCGCTAACAACTCCACATCCAGAGAGAAGTTCAGCGCCCAAGCCATTTTCAGCTACCATGGATTCTGTTGGCTCTGGCAGCACATATGCCTGAAAGTGTATGTGATGCCTGGGGAACTGAGTGTGTTGGTGAATGGCAACATTCGAAAGGGCAGCATAGGTCTTCCAGTGCCAAAACGACTCCTCGTGGCTCAGGACTTCACATACCATCAGCTTTTCGACCAGATCTAGAAGAAAACCAAGTGGGGTCACTTAAGTCCAATGTCCATGGAGCCCAGGATGATGAAATCAAGCATGTTGAGCACCCACACAAAACAAGGATGCCGATCCTCATTCCAGGCGCTAACAACTCCACATCCAGAGAGAAGTTCAGCGCCCAAGCCATTTTCAGCTACCATGGATTCTGTTGGCTCTGGCAGCACATATGCCTGAAAGTGTATGTGATGCCTGGGGAACTGAGTGTGTTGCTGAATGGCAATATTCGAAAGGGGAAGCAAGGTCTTCCAGTGCCAAAACGACTCCTCATGGCTCAGGAACTTCACATACCATCAGCCTTTCGACCAGATCTAGAAGAAAACCAAGTGGGGTCACTTAAGTTCCAATGTCATGGAGCCCAGTATGATGAAATCAAGCATGTTGAGCATCCACACAAAACAAGGATGCCGATCCTCATTCCAGGTGCTAACAACTCCACATCCAGAGAGAAGTTCAGCGCCCAAGCCATTTTCAGCTACCATGGATTCTGTTGGCTCTGGCAGCACATATGCCTGAAAGTGTATGTGATGCCTGGGGAACTGAGTGTGTTGGTGAATGGCAATATTCGAAAGGAGCAGCATAGGTCTTCAAGTGACAAAACGACTCCTCGTGGCTCAGGATCTTCACATACGATCAGATTTTCGACCAGATCTAGAAGAAAACCAAGTGGGGTCACTTAAGGTCCAATGTCCATGGAGCCCAGGATGATGAAATCAAGCATGTTGAGCACCCACACAAAACAAGGATGCAGATCCTCATTCCAGGCGCTAACAACTCCACATCCAGAGAGAAGTTCAGCGCCCAAGCCATTTTCAGCTACCATGGATTCTGTTGGCTCTGGCAGCACATATGCCTGAAAGTGTATGTGATGTTGTGGAAATGAATGTGTGGGTAATGGCACCATTCAAAAAGGGCAGCATAGGTCTTCCAGTGCCAAAACGACTCCTCGAGGCTCAGGATCTTCACATACCATCAGGTTTTCGACCAGATCTAGAAGAAAACCAAGTGGGGTCACTTAAGTCCAATGTCCATGGAGCCCAGGATGATGAAATCAAGCATGTTGAGCACCCACACAAAACAAGGATGCCGATCCTCATTCCAGGCGCTAACAACTCCACATCCAGAGAGAAGTTCAGCGCCCAAGCCATTTTCAGCTACCATGGATTCTGTTGGCTGTGGCAGCACATATGCCTGAAAGTGTATGTGATGCCTGGGGAACTGAGTGTGTTGGTGAATGGCAACATTCGAAAGGGGCAGCACAGGTCTTCCAGTGCCAAAACGACTCCTCGTGGCTCAGGAACTTCACATACCATCAGCTTTTCGACCAGATCTAGAAGAAAACCAAGTGGGGTCACTTAAGGTCCAATGTCCATGGAGCCCAGGATGATGAAATCAAGCATGTTGAGCACCCACACAAAACAAGGATGCCGATCCTCATTCCAGGCGCTAACAACTCCACATCCAGAGAGAAGTTCAGCGCCCAAGCCATTTTCAGCTACCATGGATTCTGTTGGCTCTGGCAGCACATATGCCTGAAAGTGTATGTGATGCCTGGGGAACTGAGTGTGTTGGTGAATGGCAACCATTCGAAAGGGCAGCACAGGTCTTCCAGTGCCAAAACGACTCCTCGTGGCTCAGGAACTTCACATACCATCAGCCTTTTCGACCAGATCTAGAAGAAAACCAAGTGGGGTCACTTAAGGTCCAATGTCCATGGAGCCCAGGATGATGAAATCAAGCATGTTGAGCACCCACACAAAACAAGGATGCCGATCCTCATTCCAGGCGCTAACAACTCCACATCCAGAGAGAAGTTCAGCGCCCAAGCCATTTTCAGCTACCATGGATTCTGTTGGCTCTGGCAGCACATATGCCTGAAAGTGTATGTGATGCCTGGGGAACTGAGTGTGTTGGTGAATGGCAACATTCGAAAGGGGCAGCACAGGTCTTCCAGTGCCAAAACGACTCCTCGTGGCTCAGGACTTCACATACCATCAGCTTTTCGACCAGATCTAGAAGAAAACCAAGTGGGGTCACTTAAGGTCCAATGTCCATGGAGCCCAGGATGATGAAATCAAGCATGTTGAGCACCCACACAAAACAAGGATGCCGATCCTCATTCCAGGCGCTAACAACTCCACATCCAGAGAGAAGTTCAGCGCCCAAGCCATTTTCAGCTACCATGGATTCTGTTGGCTCTGGCAGCACATATGCCTGAAAGTGTATGTGATGCCTGGGGAACTGAGTGTGTTGGTGAATGGCAACAATCGAAAGGGCAGCACAGGTCTTCCAGTGCCAAAACGACTCCTCGTGGCTCAGGAACTTCACATACCATCAGCTTTTCGACCAGATCTAGAAGAAAACCAAGTGGGGTCACTTAAGTCCAATGTCCATGGAGCCCAGGATGATGAAATCAAGCATGTTGAGCACCCACACAAAACAAGGATGCCGATCCTCATTCCAGGCGCTAACAACTCCACATCCAGAGAGAAGTTCAGCGCCCAAGCCATTTTCAGCTACCATGGATTCTGTTGGCTCTGGCAGCACATATGCCTGAAAGTGTATGTGATGCCTGGGGAACTGAGTGTGTTGGTGAATGGCAACATTCGAAAGGGGCAGCACAGGTCTTCCAGTGCCAAAACGACTCCTCGTGGCTCAGGAACTTCACATACCATCAGCTTTTCGACCAGATCTAGAAGAAAACCAAGTGGGGTCACTTAAGGTCCCATGGAGCCCAGGATGATGAAATCAAGCATGTTGAGCACCCACACAAAACAAGGATGCCGATTCTCATTCCAGGCGCTAACAACTCCACATCCAGAGAGAAGTTCAGCGCCCAAGCCATTTTCAGCTACCATGGATTCTGTTGGCTCTGGCAGCACATATGCCTGAAAGTGTATGTGATGCCTGGGGAACTGAGTGTGTTGGTGAATGGCAACATTCGAAAGGGGCAGCATAGGTCTTCCAGTGACAAAACGACTCCTCGTGGCTCAGGACTTCACATACCATCAGCTTTTCGACCAGATCTAGAAGAAAACCAAGTGGGGTCACTTAAGTCCAATGTCCATGGAGCCCAGGATGATGAAATCAAGCATGTTGAGCACCCACACAAAACAAGGATGCCGATCCTCATTCCAGGCGCTAACAACTCCACATCCAGAGAGAAGTTCAGCGCCCAAGCCATTTTCAGCTACCATGGATTCTGTTGGCTCTGGCAGCACATATGCCTGAAAGTGTATGTGATGCCTGGGGAACTGAGTGTGTTGGTGAATGGCAACAATCGAAAGGGCAGCACAGGTCTTCCAGTGCCAAAACGACTCCTCGTGGCTCAGGAACTTCACATACCATCAGCTTTTCGACCAGATCTAGAAGAAAACCAAGTGGGGTCACTTAAGTCCAATGTCCATGGAGCCCAGGATGATGAAATCAAGCATGTTGAGCACCCACACAAAACAAGGATGCCGATCCTCATTCCAGGCGCTAACAACTCCACATCCAGAGAGAAGTTCAGCGCCCAAGCCATTTTCAGCTACCATGGATTCTGTTGGCTCTGGCAGCACATATGCCTGAAAGTGTATGTGATGCCTGGGGAACTGAGTGTGTTGGTGAATGGCACCATTCGAAAGGGCAGCACAGGTCTTCCAGTGCCAAAACGACTCCTCGTGGCTCAGGACTTCACATACCATCAGCTTTTCGACCAGATCTAGAAGAAAACCAAGTGGGGTCACTTAAGGTCCAATGTCCATGGAGCCCAGGATGATGAAATCAAGCATGTTGAGCACCCACACAAAACAAGGATGCCGATCCTCATTCCAGGCGCTAACAACTCCACATCCAGAGAGAAGTTCAGCGCCCAAGCCATTTTCAGCTACCATGGATTCTGTTGGCTCTGGCAGCACATATGCCTGAAAGTGTATGTGATGCCTGGGGAACTGAGTGTGTTGGTGAATGGCAATAATCGAAACGGGCAGCATAGGTCTTCCAGTGCCAAAACGACTCCTCATGGCTCAGGACCTTCACATACCATCAGGTTTTCGACCAGATCTAGAAGAAAACCAAGTGGGGACACTTAAGGTCCAATGTCCATGGAGCCCAGGATGACGAAATCAAGCATGTTGAGCACCCACACAAAACAAGGATGCCGATCCTCATTCCAGGCGCTAACAACACCACGTCCAGAGAGAAGTTCAGCGCCCAAGCCATTTTCAGCTACCATGGATTCTGTTGGCTCTGGCAGCACATATGCCTGAAAGTGTATGTGATGCCTGGGGAACTGAGTGTGTTGGTGAATGGCAGTAATTGAAACGGGCAACAAAGGTCTTCCAGTGCCAAAACGACTCCTCATGGCTCAGGTTCTTCACATACCATCAGCCTTTCGACCAGATCTAGAAGAAAACCAAGTGGGGTCACTTAACGTCCAATGTCCATGGAGCCCAGGATGATGAAATCAAGCATGTTGAGCACCCACACAAAACAAGGATGCCGATCCTCATTCCAGGCGCTAACAACTCCACATCCAGAGAGAAGTTCAGCGCCCAAGCCATTTTCAGCTACCATGGATTCTGTTGGCTCTGGCAGCACATATGCCTGAAAGTGTATGTGATGCCTGGGGAACTGAGTGTGTTGGTGAATGGCAACATTCAAAAGGGGCATCACAGGTCTTCCAGGTCCAAAACAACTCCCCGTGGCTCAGGAACTTCACATACCATCAGCTTTACGACCAGATCTAGACGAAAACCAAGTTGGGTCTTAACGTCATTGTCCATGGAGACCAGGATGATGAAATCAAGCATGTTGAGCACCCACACAAAACAAGGATGCCGATCCTCATTCCAGGCGCTAACAACTCCACATCCAGAGAGAAGTTCAGCGCCCAAGCCATTTTCAGCTACCATGGATTCTGTTGGCTCTGGCAGCACATATGCCTGAAAGTGTATGTGATGCCTGGGGAACTGAGTTTGTTGGTGAATGGCAAAAATAGAAAGGGACAGCACAGGTCTTCCAGTGCCAAAACGACTCCTCGTGGATCAGGGACTTCACATACCATCAGGATTTCGACCAGATCTAGAAGAAACCCAAGTGGGGTCACTTAAGGTCAAATGGAGCCCAGTATGATGAAATCAAGCATGTTGAGCACCCACACAAAACAAGGATGCCGATCCTCATTGCAGGCGCTAACAACTCCACATTCAGAGAGAAGTTCAGCGCCCAAGCCATTTTCAGCTACCATGGATTCTGTTGGCTCTGGCAGCACATATGCCTGAAAGTGTATGTGATGCCTGGGGAACTGAGTGTGTTGGTGAATGGCAACAATCGAAATGGGCAGCACATGTCTTCCAGTGCCAAAACGACTCCTCGTGGCTCAGGAACTTCACATACCATCAGCCTTTCGACCAGATCTAGAAGAAAATTAAAGGCGGTCACTTAACGTCCAATGTCCATGGAGCCCAGGAGGATGAAATCAAGCATGTTGAGCACCCACACAAAACAAGGATGCCGATCCTCATTCCAGGCGCTAACAACTCCACATCCAGAGAGAAGTTCAGCGCCCAAGCCATTTTCAGCTACCATGGATTCTGTTGGCTCTGGCAGCACATATGCCTGAAAGTGTATGTGATGCCTGGGGAACTGAGTGTGTTGGTGAATGGCACCATTCGAAATGGGCAGCACAGGTCTTCCAGTGCCAAAACGACTCCTCGTGGATCAGGGACTTCACATACCATCAGCTTTTCGACCAGATCTAGAAGAAAACCAAGTGGGGTCACTTAACGTCCAATGTCCATGGAGCCCAGGATGATGAAATCAAGCATGTTGAGCACCCACACAAAACAAGGATGCCGATCCTCATTCCAGGCGCTAACAACTCCACATCCAGAGAGAAGTTCAGCGCCCAAGCCATTTTCAGCTACCATGGATTCTGTTGGCTCTGGCAGCACATATGCCTGAAAGTGTATGTGATGCCTGGGGAACTGAGTGTGTTGGTGAATGGCAACATTCGAAAGGAGCAGCAAAGGTCTTCCAGTGCCAAAATGACTCCTCTGGCTCAGGAATCTTCACATACCATCAGCTTCTCGACAGATATAGAAGAAAACCAAGTGGGGTCACTTAACTTCCAATGTCCATGGAGCCCAGGATGATGAAATCAAGCATGTTGAGCACCCACACAAAACAAGGATGCCGATCCTCATTCCAGGCGCTAACAACTCCACATCCAGAGAGAAGTTCAGCGCCCAAGCCATTTTCAGCTACCATGGATTCTGTTGGCTCTGGCAGCACATATGCCTGAAAGTGTATGTGATGCCTGGGGAACTGAGTGTGTTGGTGAATGGCAACATTCGAAAGGGGCAACACAGGTCTTCCAGTGCCAAAACGACTCCACGTGGCTCAGGATCTTCACATACCATCAGCATTTTGACCAGATCTAGAAGAAACCCAAGTGGGGTCACTAAACGTCCAATGTCCATGGAGCCCAGGATGATGAAATCAAGCATGTTGAGCACCCACACAAAACAAGGATGCCGATCCTCATTCCAGGCGCTAACAACTCCACATCCAGAGAGAAGTTCAGCGCCCAAGCCATTTTCAGCTACCATGGATTCTGTTGGCTCTGACAGCACATATGCCTGAAAGTGTATGTGATGCCTGGGAATTGAGTGTGTTGGTGAATGTCAAAAATCGAAAGGGACAGCATAGGTCTTCCCGTGCCAAAACGACTCGTCGTGGATCAGGGACTTCACATACCATCAGGTTTTCGACCAGATCTACAAGAAAACCAAGTGGGGTCACTTAACGTCCAATGTCCATGGAGCCCAGGATGATGAAATCAAGCATGTTGAGCACCCACACAAAACAAGGATGCCGATCCTCATTCCAGGCGCTAACAACTCCACATCCAGAGAGAAGTTCAGCGCCCAAGCCATTTTCAGCTACCATGGATTCTGTTGGCTCTGGCAGCACATATGCCTGAAAGTGTATGTGATGTTGGGGAAATGAATGTGTTGGTGAATGGCAACATTCGAAAGGGGCAGCATAGGTCTTCCAGTGCCAAAACGACTCCTCATGGCTCAGGAACTTCACATACCATCAGCATTTCGACCAGAATCTAGAAGAAAACCAAGTGGGGTCACTTAACGTCCAATGTCCATGGAGCCCAGGATGATGAAATCAAGCATGTTGAGCACCCACACAAAACAAGGATGCCGATCCTCATTCCAGGCGCTAACAACTCCACATCAGAGAGAAGTTCAGCGCCCAAGCCATTTTCAGCTACCATGGATTCTGTGGCTCTGGCAGCACATATGCCTGAAAGTGTATGTGATGCCTGGGAACTGAGTGTGTTGGTGAATGGCAGTAATTGAAACGGGCAACAAAGGTCTTCCAGTGCCAAAACGACTCCTCATGGCTCAGGTTCTTCACATACCATCAGCCTTTCGACCAGATCTAGGTAAAACCAAGTGGGGTAACTTAACGTCCAATGTCCATGGAGCCCAGTAAGATGAAATCAAGCATGTTGAGCACCCACACAAAACAAGGATGCCGATCCTCATTCCAGGCGCTAACAACTCCACATCCAGAGAGAAGTTCAGCGCCCAAGCCATTTTCAGCTACCATGGATTCTGTTGGCTCTGGCAGCACATATGCCTGAAAGTGTATGTGATGCCTGGGGAACTGAGTGTGTTGGTGAATGGCACCATTCGAAATGGGCAGCACAGGTCTTCCAGTGCCAAAACGACTCCTCGTGGCTCAGGAACTTCACATACCATCACCATTTTGAACAGATCTAGAAGAAAACCAAGTGGGGTCACTTAGGTTCAATGTCCATGGAGCCCAGGATGATGAAATCAAGCATGTTGAGCACCCACACAAAACAAGGATGCCGATCCTCATTCCAGGCGCTAACAACTCCACATCCAGAGAGAAGTTCAGCGCCCAAGCCATTTTCAGCTACCATGGATTCTGTTGGCTCTGGCAGCACATATGCCTGAAAGTGTATGTGATGCCTGGGGAACTGAGTGTGTTGGTGAATGGCAACAATCGAAATGGGCAGCACATGTCTTCCAGTGACAAAATGACTCCTCGTGGCTATGGAACTTCACATACCATCAGCCTTTCGACCAGATCTAGAAGAAAACCAAGTGGGGTCACTTAAGTTCCAATGTCCATGGAGCCCAGGATGATGAAATCAAGCATGTTGAGCACCCACACAAAACAAGGATGCCGATCCTCATTCCAGGCGCTAACAACTCCACATCCAGAGAGAAGTTCAGCGCCCAAGCCATTTTCAGCTACCATGGATTCTGCTGGCTCTGGCAGCACATATGCCTGAAAGTGTATGTGATGCCTGGGGAACTGAGTGTGTTGGTGAATGGCACCATTCAAAAGGGGCAGCACAGGTCTTCCAGTGCCAAAACGACTCCTCGTGGATCAGGGACTTCACATACCATCAGCTTTTCGACCAGATCTAGAAGAAAACCAAGTGGGGTCACTTAACGTCCAATGTCCATGGAGCCCAGGATGATGAAATCAAGCATGTTGAGCACCCACACAAAACAAGGATGCCGATCCTCATTCCAGGCGCTAACAACTCCACATCCAGAGAGAAGTTCAGCGCCCAAGCCATTTTCAGCTACCATGGATTCTGTTGGCTCTGGCAGCACATATGCCTGAAAGTGTATGTGATGCCTGGGGAACTGAGTGTGTTGGTCAATGGCAACATTCCAAAGGGGCAGCAAAGGTCTTCCAGTGCCAAAATGACTCCTCGTGGCTCAGGGACTTCACATACCATCAGATTTTTGACCAGATCTAGAAGAAAACCAAGTGGGGTCACATAACTTCTAATGTCCATCGAGCCCAGGATAAAGAAATCAACCATGTTGAGCACCCACACAAACAAGGATGCCGACCCTCATTGCAGGCGCTAACAACTCCACATCCAGAGAGAAGTTCAGCGCCCAAGCCATTTTCAGCTACCATGGATTCTGTTGGCTCTGGCAGCACATAAGCCTGAAAGTGTATGTGATGCCTGGGGAAATGAGTGTGTTGGTGAATGGCAACATTCGAAAGGAGCAGCACAGGTCTTCCAGTGCCAAAATGACCACACGTGGCTCAGGATCTTCACATACCATCAGCATTTTGACCAGATGTGGAGGAAAACCAAATGGGGTCACTTAAGGTCCAATGTCCATGGAGCCCAGGATGATGAAATCAAGCATGTTGAGCACCCACACAAAACAAGGATGCCGATCCTCATTCCAGGCACTAAGAACCCCACATGCAGAGAGAAGTTCAGCGCCCAAGCCATTTTCAGCTACCATGGATTCTGTTGGCTCTGGCAGCACATATGCCTGAAAGTGTATGTGATGCCTAGGTAACTGAGTGTGTTGGTGAATGGCAACCATCGAAATGGGCAGAACAGGTCTTCCAGTGCCAAATCGACTCCACATGGCTCAGGAACTTCACATATCATCAGCTTTTGAAGCATATCTAATTGAAATGCTGACGGGTCACTTAACGTCCAATGTCCATGGAGCCCAGTATGATGAAATCAAGCATGTTGAGCACCCACACAAAACAAGGATGCAGATCCTCATTCCAGGCGCTAATAACTACACATCCAGAGAGAAGTTCAGCACCAAGGCATTTTCAGCTACCATGAATTCTGTTGGCTCTGGCAGCACATATGCCTGAAAGTGTATGTGATGCCTGGGGAACTGAGTGTGTTGGTGAATGGCAACATTCTAAAGGCGCAACACTGGTCTTCCATTTCAAATCGACTCCTCATGGCTCAGGAAATTCACATACCTGAGAATTTCGACCAGAACTTGAATAAAACCAAGTGGGGTCACTTAACGTCCAATGTCCTTGGAGCCCAGGATGATGAAATCAAGCATGTTGAGCACCCACACAAAACAAGGATGCCGATCCTCATTCCAGGCGCTAACAACTCCACATCCAGAGACAAGTTCAGCGCCAAGCCATTTTCAGCTACCATGGATTCTGTGGCTTGGCAGCACATAGCCTGAAAGTGTAGTGATGCCTGGGGAACTGAGTGTGTTGGTGAATGGCAACAATCGAAATGGGCAGCATAGGTCTTCCAGTGCCAAAACGACTCCTCATGGCTCAGGATCTTCACATACCATCAGCCTTTTGACCAAATCTAGAAGAAAACCAAGTGGGGTCACTTAAGGTCCAATGTCCATGGAGCCCAGTATGATGAAATCAAGCATGTTGAGCACCCACACAAAACAAGGATGCCGATCCTCATTCCAGGCGCTAACAACTCCACATCCAGAGAGAAGTTCAGCGCCCAAGCCATTTTCAGCTACCATGGATTCTGTTGGCTCTGGCAGCACATATGCCTGAAAGTGTATGTGATGCCTGGGGAACAGAGTGTGTTGGTGAATGGCAACATTCGAACTGTTCAGCACAGGTCTTCCAGTGCCAAAATGACTCCTCGTGGCTCAGGAACTTCACATACCATCAGCCTTTCGACCTGGTCTAGAAGAAAATGAAACACGATCACTTAACTTCCAATGTCCATGGAGCCCAGGAGAATGAAATCAAGCATGTTGAGCACCCACACAAAACAAGGATGCCGATCCTCATTCCAGGCGCTAACAACTCCACATCCAGAGAGAAGTTCAGCGCCCAAGCCATTTTCAGCTACCATGGATTCTGTTGGCTCTGGCAGCACATATGCCTGAAAGTGTATGTGATGCCTTGGGAACTGAGTGTGTTGGTGAATGGCAACAATCGAAATTGGCAGAACGGGTATACCTGTGCGCAAACGACTCCACGTGGCTCAGGAACTTCACATATCATCAGCTTTTCAAGCATATCTAGTTGAAATGCTGACGGGTCACTTAACATAGAAATGTCCATGAAGCCCAGGATGATGAAATCAAGCATGTTGAGCACAAACACAAAACAAGGATGCCGATCCTCATTCCAGGCGCTAGCAACTCCACATCCAGAGAGAAGTTCAGCGCCCAAGCCATTTTCAGCTACCATGGATTCTGTTGGCTATGACAGCACATATGCCTGAAAGTGTATGTGATGCCTGGGGAACTGACGGTGTCGGTTAATGGCAACAATCGAAAGGGGCAGCACAGGTCTTCCAGTGCCCAAACGACTGTAGCATCTCAGGATCTTTACATACCATCAGCTTTTCAAGCATATCTAGTTGAAATGCTAACGGGTCCCTTAACGTCCAATGTCCATGGAGCCCAGGATGATGAAATCAAGCATGTTGAGCACCCACACAAAACAAGGATGCCGATCCTCATTCCAGGCGCTAACAACTCCACATCCAGAGAGAAGTTCAGCGCCCAAGCCATTTTCAGCTACCATGGATTCTGTTGGCTCTGGCAGCACATATGCCTGAAAGTGTATGTGATGCCTGGGGAACTGAGTGTGTTGGTGAATGGCAACATTCGAAAGGGCAGCATAGGTCTTCCAGTGCCAAAACGACTCCTCGTGACTCAGGATCCTCACATACCATCAGATTTTCGACCAGATCTAGAAGAAACCCAAGTGGGGTCACTTAACGTCCAATGTCCATGGATACAGGGATGATGAAATCAAGCATGTTGAGCACCCACACAAAACAAGGATGCCGATCCTCATTCCAGGCGCTAACAACTCCACATCCAGAGAGAAGTTCAGCGCCCAAGCCATTTTCAGCTACCATGGATTCTGTTGGCTCTGGCAGCACATATGCCTGAAAGTGTATGTGATGCCTGGGGAACTGAAGGTGTTGGTGAATGGCAACATTCGAAAGGAGCAGCAAAGTTCTTCCAGTGCCAAAATGACTCCTTCAGCACAGGAATTTCACATACCATCAGGTTTTCGACAGGATATAGAAGAAAACCAAGGGGGGTCACTTAAGGTCCAATGTCCATGGAGCCCAGGATGATGAAATCAAGCATGTTGAGCACCCACACAAACAAGGATGCCGACCCTCATTGCAGGCGCTAACAACTCCACATCCAGAGAGAAGTTCAGCGCCCAAGCCATTTTCAGCTACCATGGATTCTGTTGGGTCTGGCAGCACATATGCCTGAAAGTGTATGTGATGCCTGGGGAAATGAGTGTGTTGGTGAATGGCAACATTCGAAAGGAGCAGCACAGGTCTTCCAGTGCCAAAATGACCACACGTGGCTCAGGATCTTCACATACCATCAGCCTTTTGACCAGATGTTGAGGAAAACCAAATGGGGTCACTTAACGTCCAATGTCCATGGAGCACAGGATGATGAAATCAAGCATGTTGAGCACCCACACAAAACAAGGATGCCGATCCTCATTCCAGGCGCTAACAACTCCACATCCAGAGAGAAGTTCAGCGCCCAAGCCATTTTCAGCTACCATGGATCTGTTGGCTCAGGCAGCACATATGCCTGAAAGTGTATGTGATGCCTGGGAACTGAGTGTGTTGGTGAATGGCAACATATCGAAATGGGCAGCAACAGGTCTTCCAGTGCCCAAACGACTCCACATGGCTCAGTAACTTCACATACCATCAGCTTTTCGAAGCGATCTAGAAGAAAATGCAACGGGGTCACTTAACGTCCAATGTCCATGGAGCCCAGGATGATGAAATCAAGCATGTTGAGCACCCACACAAAACAAGGATGCCGATCCTCATTCCAGGCGCTAACAACTCCACATCCAGAGAGAAGTTCAGCGCCCAAGCCATTTTCAGCTACCATGGATTCTGTTGGCTCTGGCAGCACATATGCCTGAAAGTGTATGTGATGCCTGGGGAACTGAGTGTGTTGGTGAATGGCAACAATCGAAAGGGGCAGCACAGGTCTTCCAGTGCCAAAATGACTCCTCGTGGCTCAGGAACTTCACATACCATCAGCGTTTTGACCTGATCTAGAGGAAAACCAAATGGGGTCACTTAACGTCCAATGTCCATGGAGCCCAGGATGATGAAATCAAGCATGTTGAGCACCCACACAAAACAAGGATGCCGATCCTCATTCCAGGCGCTAACAACTCCACATCCAGAGAGAAGTTCAGCGCCCAAGCCATTTTCAGCTACCATGGATTCTGTTGGCTCTGGCAGCACATATGCCTGAAAGTGTATGTGATGCCTGGGAACTGAGTGTGTTGGTGAATGGCAACAATCGAAAGGGGCAGCACAGGTCTTCCATGCCAAAGTGACTCCACGTGGCTCAGGATCTTCACATATCATTCGCTTTTGAAGAATATCTAGTTGAAATCCTTACGGAACACTTAACGTCCAATGTCCATGGAGCCCAGGATGATGAAATCAAGCATGTTGAGCACCCACACAAAACAAGGATGCCGATCCTCATTCCAGGCGCTAACAACTCCACATCCAGAGAGAAGTTCAGCGCCCAAGCCATTTTCAGCTACCATGGATTCTGTTGGCTCTGGCAGCACATATGCCTGAAAGTGTATGTGATGCCTGGGGAAATGAGTGTGTTGGTGAATGGCAACAATCGAAAGGGCGGCACAGTTCTTCCAGTGCCAAAACGACTCCACGTGGCTCAGGCACTTCACATACCATCAGATTTTCGACCAGATCTAGAAGAAAACCAAGTAGGGTCACTTAACGTCCAATGTCCATGGAACAGGATGATGAAAACAAGCATGTTGAGCACCCACACAAAACAAGGATGCCGATCCTCATTCCAGGCGCTAACAACTCCACATCCAGAGAGAAGTTCAGCGCCCAAGCCATTTTCAGCTACCATGGATTCTGTTGGCTCTGGCAGCACATATGCCTGAAAGTGTATGTGATGCCTGGGGAACTGAGTGTGTTGGTGAATGGCAACATTCGAAAGGAGCAGCAAAGTTCTTCCAGCGCCAAAATGACTCCTTTGGCACAGGAATTTCACATACCATCAGGTTTTCGACAGGATCTAGAAGAAAACCAAGGGGGGTCACATAACTTCCAATGTCCATGGAGCCAAGGATGATGAAATCAAGCATGTTGAGCACCCACACAAAACAAGGGTGCCTACCCTCATTGCAGGCGCTAACAACTCCACATCCAGAGAGAAGTTCAGCGCCCAAGCCATTTTCAGCTACCATGGATTCTGTTGGCTCTGGCAGCACATATGCCTGAAAGTGTATGTGATGCCTGGGGAACTGAGTGTGTTGGTGAATGGCAACATTCGAAAGGAGCAGCATAGGTCTTCCAGTGACAAAACGACCACACGTGGCTCAGGATCTTCACATACCATCAGCTTTTGACCAGATCTAGAGGAAAACCAAGTGGGGTCACTTAACGTCCAATGTCCATGGAGCCCAGGATGATGAAATCAAGCATGTTGAGCACCCACACAAAACAAGGATGCCGATCCTCATTCCAGGCGCTAACAACTCCACATCCAGAGAGAAGTTCAGCGCCCAAGCCATTTTCAGCTACCATGGATTCTGTTGGCTCTGGCAGCACATATGCCTGAAAGTGTATGTGATCCCTGGGGAACTGAGTGTGTTGGTGAATGGCAACATTCGAAAGGGGCAGCACAGGTCTTCCAGTGCCATAAAGACTCCATCGTGGCTCAGGAACTTCACATACCATCAGCTTTTCGACCAGATCTAGAAGAAAACCAAGTGGGGTCACTTAACGTCCAATGTCCATGGAGCCCAGGATGATGAAATCAAGCATGTTGAGCACCCACACAAAACAAGGATGCCGATCCTCATTCCAGGCGCTAACAACTCCACATCCAGAGAGAAGTTCAGCGCCCAAGCCATTTTCAGCTACCATGGATTCTGTTGGCTCTGGCAGCACATATGCCTGAAAGTGTATGTGATGCCTGGGGAACTGAGTGTGTTGGTGAATGGCAGCAATCGAAAGGCGCAACACAGGTCTTCCAGTGCCAAAAGAGCTCCACAAGGCTCAGGAACTTCACATACCATCAGCTTTTCGACCAGACCTAAAAGCAAACCAAGTGGGGTCACTTAACATCTAATGTCCATGGAGATCAGGATGATGAAATCAAGCATGTTGAGCACCCACACAAAACAAGGATGCTGATCCTCATTCCAGGCACTAACAACTCCACATCCAGAGAGAAGTTCAGCGCCCAAGCCATTTTCAGCTACCATGGATTCTGTTGGCTCTGGCAGCACATATGCCTGAAAGTGTATGTGATGCCTGGGGAACTGAGTGTGTTGGTGAATGGCAACAATCGAAAGGGGCAGCACAGGTCTTCCAGTGCCAAAATGACTCCTCCTGGCTCATTCACTTGACATACCATCAGCTTTACGACCAGATCTAGAAGAAAACCAAGTGGGGTCACTGAACGTCCAATGTCCATGGAGCCCAGGATGATGAAATCAAGCATGTTGAGCACCCACACTAAACAAGGATGCTGATCCTCATTCCAGGCGCTAACAACTCCACATCCACAGAGAAGTTCAGCGCCCAAATCATTTTCAGCTACCATATTACCACAGCTATGGCAGCACATATGCCTGAAAGTGTATGTGATGCCTGGGGAACTTAGTGTGTTGGTGAATGGCAACAATCGAAACCGGCAGCAAAATTCTTCCAGTGCCCAAACGACTCCACGTGGCTCAGGAACTTCACATACCATCAGCCTTTTGACCAGATCTAGAAGAAAACCAAGGGGCGTCCCTTAACATCCAATGTCCATGGAGCCCAGGATGATGAAATCAAGCATGTCTCTCAATCTGCCTATCCCATAATCATCAGTCTCTTGTGTGTTTGTGTGTGTTTTGTAAAAAAGACAGTTAGCCACGTATCCACTGTGGGGCTGGCGCTCTTTCTCAAAAGGCTAATCTTCTTGTTCCCTAAGCGACAGCATCCAATTGGGATGCTGCTTCAAGGCTTGGCAGCTCTAACTCCCATCCAGTTCCCTGCTTTGAGACTGGGAAAGTGGCAGAAGATGGCTCATGTCCTTGCGTCCTTGCCCCACAAGGTTGACCTGAGCAAGCTCCTGGTTTGTGCCTTCACATTGGCTCAGCTCGGTCCATGGAAGCCATGTGGGGCATGAAGCAGAAGACAGAAATTTTTTCTCACACCAGCTCGTCTTCCCTCTGAAAACTGCAGTTCCCACAACAAGAAACAGATTCTAGAAAAGAATTCTAATTGCATCCTAGCATATGTTGCTGTTTGTTTGTTTGTTGACTGAGTTTGAGCAAATCTTTTCCTCGTTTCATCGGACACTCCAAGTGCTGGCATCAGTACGGCATGGGACGATGGCCTTTTGACGCATATACAGAACATTTGCTAGACTTCAGAGATCATGGCATCTGTGGAAGAGCAGGATTCGGGGGCACTCTGGCCTGTTGCTGCCTCTTAGCACCTGGCAGCTTTACCCAGCGGCTGCGAAGGCAGCTCAGCCCCATGTCATTCAGAGCAGCCTGGGAAGTGCAAGGCAGGGTCTTGTGCTCCACAGAGCACTGGGGTGAGTAGGGACACACAGGCTCTGCCTGGGCGTCATGGCAAGAGCCAGACCATGCCTACAATCTCCTGTTCTCTCTTCAGCTTCCTCCAAATGGAAACCAGATGTGGATGCTCGAGCGAACCATAGCGTTTCCTGGGAAACATCAAGTTTCTCTGCCTCCCCAATCGGGTGCATTGCACGGGAGCAAAATTGTGATGGACAACCTATCCCACAGTCCTACAGGTCTGCACCGATGCAACAGTCTCCCAAGTGTTGCCCACACCCTGTGCACCTAGCTTGCAAGCCTCTGCAGGAGGCCGGCACTCCAGCAGAACGCTCAAGTGGTCACTTGCAGAGCTGGCATCCAATGCCAGCTGCGCTGAAGACTTGGGAGAATGTCCTTACTCGTGGCTGGGCTGGCCACGTTCTGCCCACGCAGTCCTTTGAAAGGGAGCCACAGGATGCCACATCCTCCTCCGGCCATCTCGCTCTCTCCTGGGAACACCATCAATCGACCCATCCATCCATCGATAGATAATCCAAGGGAGAGAACAATGATCTCTCTAACTCCAAAAAGACACCTTCAACACATGCGCGAGGTGTGTCCCTGTGGACTCTGCTTTGCCCTCATCCATGCCACGCCGTGTGGCTCCCTGCTTCCCACTGGGGAAGGGAATGAGGAGCTCCAGGCTCGCATGACAAGAACCAGGGCATCGATTATCCACCCTCTTCTCTCATCTCCCTCAGACCTTCGGTGATGAAGTCGTGTGGAGGGCCCCGCCTGGAGTCTCCTCAAGTGATCTCTGATACCCTTTGGAGCACAAGTGTGTCCAGCCAAGCTTGTAGGTGTTAACTAGGAATGCATAAAGAAGCACAAGCTCACCACATTGCGGTATGCAAGACAGGCAGGATTTTACCCTGAGACAAGATGGCAGTACACAAACCCTTTGTACGTGCACACCCATACACTTGACTTGTGAACTACCCTCCCACCAAGATATATATGTGAAAGGCTCTCGGAGTGAAATTCCTGGGACACCAGGAGCAGCAACTTGGCATGACAGCTCTTCCTCTTGGAAGCTCTGGCCAGGCCCTGCTTCAAAGCGTTCCAGCCCAAAGGACAGCCCTGGTGATCCCCGCCCCTCCACCCCCACCCCCCAAATCTTCATTGGGAAAACTGTGCAGATGAGCGTCTCAGATTTCTAGCTAGGAGAGGTGTCACACTTGCTCCTGCAATCAACCTCCGTGCAAAAGCCATGATCACCTCCGTGCAAAAGCCATTCTTCCCAGTGGGATTGCAGAGGAAAAAGAATGACCAGCAAGAGGATTGATTCAAATGAGTCATTGTCCCTGTCAGCTCTGAGCACTCTGTGAGGTCACCATGGTGCTGCGGCTCAACACCGGAGGGCGCTGTAATTCAGGAGGCCCAGCTTGCTGCTTGCAGCTTTCCCCTAGGACAAGCTCACATTGCCTTGCCTTTGGCATCTCAGTCCTCCTGGTCAGTGTCCTCGGAAGAGGAGGAGACCTGGAGATCCTCATAGAGCACGCTGAGTGGTGATTTGGAGCAGGATCCCACTATGCCTTCTGCAATGGGGGTCTTCAGTGTTTGAGGAACGGCCTCGTCAGGAGGATGGGAAGAGGGAGTGCTGATGATTCTGCAGCTCCACCGGTTGCCATGAAGTCTGCTGAGGAGCATCTTGAGGGACTGTGGGTGAGGGGCAGAGGCAGGACTTGGGGGATGGGAGCCAGTGCAGTCCTGTGAGGGCTTCAGCTGCGGTCTATTGCTTGGAGGCTGCAGACGAGCGCTGAGCTCTGGATTTGGTGAGCTCCGGATGGCATGCCATGCTGCTTTCCTTCCAAGTCCTGCTGTAGCTGGCAGTGGCAGTGGCTGTTGTGTTTGGAGAGTCGCCGGCTCTTTGTTGCTCCCAGCATTCTGTGGTACAGGGACAGTAGCAGCGAGCCTTGGCCTCTTGGGGCCCGTCTGCCAAGAAGCTCTGGGCCAACGGGCAGATCTCTTGCCTTCAACGATGCTGCCGAGTGTGGAGTGTGGACGCATTGTGCGTGCAGGATCCTGTGGCTTGGCCCGTGTCTGCCCCGCAGGACAGCTGACTGGTGCATGCGATTGGAAGCTTTGAGGTGGGCCTTGCACCCTGGAGGCTTCTTGGGGAACAGGAGACGCAGGGACTTGAGACCTCTCTTCTGACTGAGCTTGGAGAACAGGATTCGTGACGCTTGTCTTCTTGTTTGTTTGCACAGGCACAAGCCTCCTGGGTGTGCTCAGAAGGTTTTCCGAGGAGTCAGTGGCATTCTCACGGTGGTGTTGCTGTCTTGCTTGGACTTTGGTGAGACATGTCTGGAGGGGAGTTCTGCAAAGCTTCTCTTGTTGCCTGTGTCCCTCCTTGTCTTGTAGTGTCTTGGTAAAGGGCCTGGAATCCTTGGACTGCTGGATCTTCTGTGGCCCCAGGTTCTGTACTTTGGAGTTCAAGGGATACAATGCTAGGGTCCCATCCCAGCGCTTGATGGGGCACCTCGTGCTGCTGGCCATGTGACCGAAGGCGCCACAGTTTTTGCACTTCAGCCTGGGGTTCTCTTCCTCCGCGGGAAGAACTCTGGTCCCAGCTGCGGCCAAATTCTGCTTGCCCATCTTCTGAGATGTAGGCGCTCTGTGGGTCTGCGGCTGTGTCTTCTGGCTTGACAGCCACCTCTCCACCTGCGTGTTCTGAAGGACTTTCTGTCTGCTGCAAAGTAGAGTGCTTCTCCAGATGCACAAATGGTGGTGGGTGAAGCTTGACAAACCGCCCTGGAGACGTACAGGCTCCCAGCAGAGCACCAGCAAGGCAGAGAGGGAAGGGAGGAGACCAGGAGCCTTATATAGGGCCCTAACATGGGATTAGCATACAACATGTTCATCTGAGCATGGCAAATCCAGTCAAGCTTGATCGGATTCTGTCTGATCAAAGGAAGGCCTCCTGCTTGGGTCTCTAGCAATTTGAGTAGACCTTGCCATGTTTCTCACCTGTCACCAAAATCAACCATTGCATTTTGGAAACTTGGCTCTGCAATATGTCTTTTCTTTCCCGCGTTCTGTCCCTCTGCTCTGCTAGGGTGGCAGGTTCTCTTTTAGAGTGTCTGTGTGTGTGTGTGTGTGTGTGTGTGTGTGTGTGTGTGTGTGTGTGTGTGTATTTGAAGAGTGTTTGCAGACATGGAAGTTTGACAAGGTATTTTTACCTCTTACCTTCTTCCATCAGAGGTTCAATATTCTTGCCCTGCAGAGCCATTGAAGAGGAAATCAAAGGGCTGGAGTTATGGCTTCACTGGCAAAGCCTCGGCCTTGCAGTGCCAGCATGTATCATGGGTGTGGTTCGTGTCACAGCTGCACCTGTTCCCATCCAGCTTTCTGCTTATGGCCTTGGCAAGCAGCGGTGGCTGGCCAAAGACTCGAGAGCCTGCATCCACCTGCGAGACCCAGAAGAAGCTCTTGACTCCAGCCTTCATGTCCACTCAGCCGTGGCTCTGGCGTCCATTTGAGCAGGGAACTAGCACATGGCAGATCCTGCTTTCCCTTTCTTGCTTTCCCACTGTCTCCCCCTCTCTCAATCTGCCTATCCCATAAACATCAGTCTCGTGTGTGTGTGTGTGTGTGTGTGTGTGTGTGTGTGTGTGTGTGTTTCCGTAGAAAGAGGAGTTAGCCACGTATCCACTGTAGGGCTGGCGCTCTTGCTCAAAAGGCTAATCTTCTTGCACCCTAAGGGACAGCATCCAATAGGGATGTTGCTTCAAGGCTTGGCAGCTCTAACTCCCATCCAGTTCCCTGCTTAGAGACTGGGAAAGTGGCAGAGGATGGCTCATGTCCTTGCGTCCTTGCCCCCACAAGGGCGACCTGAGCAAGTTCCTGGCTTGTGCCTTCACATTGGCTCAGCTCGGTCCATGGAAGCCATGTGGGGCATGAAACAGCAGACAGAAGATTTTTCTCACACCAGCTCGTCTTCCCTCTGAAAACTGCAGTTCCCACAACAAGAAACAGATTCTAGAAAAGAATTCTAATTGCGGCTAAGACCTTGCGGCTGGGGGAGTTTGGGAGGAGTTCGGTCCTTGGGCTCGGGTGCATCTGACGCTCCCTGCAGTGTGGCGACTGTGGGGGGTGCCCCTGCCTGGTCAGACCCAATGTGGAAGACTCACACCAAAGACACTGCTACAGGCAATGAACCAGTCCTCGGCCTCCCCCAGGGCGGCCAGTGCACCAAGTGGTGCCAGGGTTTGGTTGCTGGCCACCCGACAGGGCGAACTCTGGGGTTTTCAAGATAGGTAGTTGCTGCCTGGGGTCACTCATGACTAAGACTAGGTTGAGTGTAGGTGCAAAGTGAATTTTCGGGTATTCTCAGCGACAGGGTCATGAAAGATTTAAGCATGCACGGGGACCAAGACCTAATGGTTTTAGGGAAGTATCCAGAAGATAATTTCACTAACACAGATGCAACAGCTCAATTATGAATACAGAGATGGGATATTAGTATAGAACATCACTGATCGGGGCCGACGCCGTGACGCAAGTGGTTAAAGGTCCTCGCCTTGCATGCCCGGGATCCCATATGGGCGCCGGTTCTAGCCCGACAGCCCCGCTTCCCTTCCAGCTCCCTGCCTGTGGCCCGGGAAAGCAGCGAGGAAGGCCCACAGCTTTGGGACCCTGCACCCACGTGGGAGACCCGGAAGAGGCTCCTGGCTTCGGATCGGCATAGTATCGGCTGTTGCACTCACTTGGGGAGTGAATCATTGGACGGAAGATCTTCCTCTCTGTCTCTCCTCTCTGTATATCCACCTTTCCAATAAAAATAATAATAATAATAAATCTTAAAAAAAAAAAAAGAACATCACTGATCGCCACACACTAGCCCACACCAAAGCTATGGATGGGGGCCTCTTTGGCAGTGTTGGGTACCATTGCCCGACTGAGTGTTGGAGTTGTGGAGTGGTCACATTTGGCAGGATTAAGACACTATCCAGCACGCAAGAGAACTTGGGCTGGGGGTAGACTCTGTGGGGTTGTGTGGACTCAACCCCTTGGAATACAAGTCCCCCGGGTCTACTCGCAAGCTGGGGTTGCAATGGTCTAAGCTAGGTGTGACCACGCCACCTGCCATCACTCATGGGTAAAGGAACCCACAACAGTCAGGGTAGGTCAAGGCAGCAGCACCCAAATGTGCATCTTTAAACAGGATGTGGGGTGGGCCGGGCTGCCACTGGAAGGGGGCAGAATGGGCAGGGCTGAACAAACCTTAACTCACAAGAAACAACAGAAATCAGGTTGGAGCACAGCTCATGCCATGTAGGTCCTTGCATATACTGATCTGCGTGAGGCAGAGGCACTAAGCCACAGCATCCAAGGGGCCAGGACAAGTGAGGGGCTCTGCCAAGCGGAGACAGAACAACCACCAGCCTACACCTGCTCTATGGCAGGGAAGAGGCCCGGTTGGGGAAATAACGGGACACCCTAGCTGGGTTGAGTTTCCCACCAAGGAGCGCATGGGCTGGAACTGAGGCTGCATTCTGATCAGGATACAATTGTAATCTCACTTGGCACAAGTGTGGACTGGGAGTGGAAGTACCAAGCCAGGCCAGATTCCAACACCATCTGGTGCTCTGGAGGACTGGAGAGAGATGTGTGACAGACTAGGCTAGGTCTCAGCCCTTAGTGAACCTTGTGTGAGCTGTGTGGGGGTATGGAAGAGCCATGGCTGGGTTGAAAAATCCAACAACAAGAACCAGCTTGGGTCGAAGGCCAGTCAGGAAAAGCCACTGTTCCTCCTAGGATAGGAGGCGAACTGAGTAGTGCTGGCTCATGGACCCACTGGTATGCACAAAAACTGGCATTGGGAGAGGTTCTGGTGGAGGAGCCTGGGCAACTTCTCTGGCAGGACACAGTCCCATGCAGGTAAGCGCAAGAAGCACAATAGGGAACAACCCAGAACAGGCAATGAAAATTATCCCACTGGCACACACATGGCATGGGTTGGGGGCAGACCAGCCTGAATCTGTTCACATTACCTTCTGGTGAATCCGAGCACCAGAACAGAGTGTGGGTCGAGCCAGGTTCGGTTGCAACACATACCAGTACACAACCAGTAATGCCAAGGTGAGATGAGCCATACCAGATATGGTTGCAGCACACAAACAGCACATGTGACAATCGGGGAGGAGGGAAAGCTGACAGGGGCACGTGGGCACCCCTGCTGGATAACTACTTCCATTGGAAAGTGTGAATACGGATGGGGGCAGTTCAGACTAGGCAGGGCTATAGCACCTGTGGGCCTCACGGTGAGCTGACTGTTCTGACTGGTGCGAGTTAAAATTAGAGTGGGTTGAGGGGTGTTTGGGCTTAGCCACAGCTTTAGCTGGCAGAGGCTGGTACTGGGAGCTAATTCTGTCAAGTCAAATGCCAAAACCACCTGGAGACTGCATACTCTGGGAGTGGGTGTGGCCTAGTAGGGAAATAGTGGGCACCTCCCTCAGGGTTATCACCCTCACTGGACAGCACGAAACCCAGGCTAGGAGCAGGGTGGGGGCGGTTAGACAGAAAGGCACCTGCCAGTGGGTGTATGGGCTGGATAATAGGTTGGTTGGGTTGAACTAAGCTTCAATGTCCATTGATGTGTGCGAGAGATAAATGGGATGTGGGACAGACTGGACAAGCCTGTGGTGCATACTGGCAAGCATGGGAACCAGGGTAGGGGGCAGAACTGGTAGGGGTTTTGGGGAGTCGCCCCAACTAGGCTGCAGCTCCAAATGGTTTGCATGAAGACCGAGTATGAAGTGGGTAGAATCGAGCTGGACTACAACACCCGTTGGTTCACAAGGAAGATGGGGCTGGAAGCCGAACGGACCCAGCAATCGAAACGACCAGCATATGCATAAGCTGATTGGTGTGAAGAACAGTGTTGGAGTCTGTACTAGCAAACTCACTCAAGAATCAGATCTGGGATCAACTCAGATGAAGTTTCTTTGGATATCCCTCCAACTGAACTGCTGATCTTGGAACCCCAACCATCAAGAGACTGTCAGCCAGTGGACTCTGAATAGGTTTCATTGCGGTTGGGATGGTGAGATTGGCAGCAATCCAGAACTGATGAACTATCAAAACTGTTTGAGCAGGACCCTTGGAGAGCACCTCATGTTGGGGATCGGGGATCGGTGGGAGGTAGGGTGGGGCTTTTCCCTTTGTTACTCCCCTAACCCCAGATACAGGGCAAAATGATTATATTAGTGTGGAAACAATGATATTACCCACTTTCACCCTGTAGCCCTTGACCCTTTGTACCCTAATAAACTAAGATTATTAAAAAAAAAAATTCTAATTGCATCCTAGCATATCTTGCTATTTGTTGACTGAGTTTGAGCAAATATTTTCCTCATTTCATCGAACACTCCAAGTGCTGGCATCAGTACGGCATGGGACGATGGCCTTTTGACACATATACAGAACATTTGCTAGGCTTCAGAGATCATGGCATCTGTGGAAGAGCAGGATTCAGGAGCACTCTGGCCTATTGCTGCCTCTTAGCACCTGGCAGCTTAACCCAGTGGCTGCAGAGGCAGCTCAGCCCCATGTCATTCAAAGCAGTCTGGGAAGTGCAAGGCAGGATCTTGGGCTCGACAGAGCACTGGGGTGAGTAGGGACACACAGGTTCTGCCTGGGGGTCATGGCAAGAGCCGGACCATGCCTACAATCTCCTGTTCTCTCTTGAGGTCCCTCCAGAGTCCACTGTTTCTACCCAAACCAGAACCAGATGTGGCTGCTTGAACGAACCACAGTGTTTCCTGGGAAACATCAAGTTTCTCTGCCTCCCCAATCTGGTGCATTCCACAGGAGCAAAATTGTGGTGGACAACTTATCTCACAGTCTTACAGGTCTGCACTGATGCAACAGTCTCCCAAGTGTTGCCCACACCCTGTGCACCGAGCGTGCAAGTCTCTGCAAGAGGCCGGCACTCCAGCAGAATGCTCAAGTGCTATTCCATTAAAAAAGAGGGGGGAAGTGTATACTGGCAAAAGACTAGAAGACTAGGAAATGAGGCCAACTAAAAACGAAATGCAACCAAAGAAGACATATGTATTAAAGATCTGTAACATCCATGTCAAAATGAACCAAATGGGTGGAGAACATAAGAAGTGTTTTTTGTGGGGTGGGAGGGGAAGCTTATGGATGCTTGACACTCATAGGATTGCCTCTCAGCTGCCACAGGTCGTATTAAGCTCCAGATCACAGTAACATCACAGACACTTGCATGGATGTGTTGAATGAACAAGAAGATGATAGCACACCAACTTTGGTGGGCCATGATCAAGTGAGATATCAAAGCTCTAAACTTGAGCTGCAGCCTCGGCCGTCATTCTTGCTTCAGTCACATAACCCATTGTGCTGTTCTGGTGACAGGGAGCATTCTTATTGGATGCATCTCTGAAGTCACGGGCCTCTATGGTCATACAAGCTGTCCAATTAGTAGCTGTCTGGTCACAACAGCCGCGAATCCTGCAGCCTCAGCATTCTAGAAATGCCATGGTGAGACAGGCTCCTCTGCCTACGGGAGACAGATGGTAAGTGGCTCAAGTTCGGTTTCTGTGGTTTTTCTCCACACATGCCATGACAGGGAGGATGTTCAGCCTCCATGGAAGTCAGCAGATCATGAGTGTAAGGGGCTGGGTTGTTCCATAAGTGTGAGTGTGCAAATCTGCTGAAAATGTTCTGAAGCCTAGGGCTTTGTCAACACTGGTACTATGAAAGCGTTTCACTTTTCCATCAATGAGAATCTCCAAGGATCCAAATTGATCCTAGTTCTCCATTCGAGTCTTGCACCCAAGCTGAGTTTCTCCCCAAGAAATGCAGTCCAGACTACTTTGCTAATCAGTAATGTTTATTCAGTAGGCAGGTAAACTAACCAGCTGGGGTCAACTCTCCTTTCCTTTAGAGAGTGACCCAAATGTGAGAGTTAGGAGGGCTTTTATGTAAAATGTTACACAGTCATGGGAAGCAAGTAAGTTGGGCGGTCACAGGAGGCTGCCCCGGGAACCATTGGTGGCCATAGGTAGCCACAGGAGGCCACCATAAGAATAATGGGTGAATAAATCATTCCTTGAAACCAACAATTGCTGACAGGGCATGTTGCTCCTTGTGATCTGGCCCAAAAAGAAGGCAGCTGGCAAAGCATTTTGTATAGAAGTATAGAGAGCAGGTTAGCAATCTTGTGCAGGCCTGAATCAAACGGACTCCAGTTGGTGATTGGATTTTACATTTCCCCCTCTTCTAGTAACTAAAGTCAAATGCATCATTATCATTACAAATTGTGTTACACTGAGATCTGAGGACCATTAGTCTAACAGTACTGAATCTTTGTTTTATACAGTCAGCCAAGCAATTAACAATAATACAAGGGTGTATCATTTGTCCTAAAAGCAAAAACAGAAGGGGGCCAGAGATGGTCATAACCAAAGTGGTAAACCAAGGTGATGAAGAGAATAGGCTCTCAAATCAGTTTTGTTGGTTGTGTCTTAGCTCTTTTCTTTCCTTGAGACAGTTTCTGACTAGAGATAGTCTTTTCACATTATTGCAGAGTGATGTGTATAGAAGTAGCAGGTTTCTCCCAGGGCCATACAAAGGCCTCCTTGCTTTAAAAACAGATCTATTCCTCATCTGTTTTGGAGGACCAACTTAGGCAAGGAGTTTAAGGAAGATTTTAGTTGGACATTGAAGTTTCTTATTCAGAGAATATTTACCTAATATGTGGAAGTTTTTGCTTCCAGTTATGAGGGCAGCCCCTCCAGGAGCTGTGGATCCAGATATTCCCAATCGAACCATAACTGGTACTAGGGGCAGGGGCAGCCCTCTTTTTTCGGTGGGCCAGTTCCCAGTGTATTCTTCTTCCTGTATAATCCTGTCTTTGAAAGGCAGGAGGTGATTCCTATAGTACAAGCAAACCATGATCCTTCTGAAGCTACTAGGTAACTATTATCTACAAGGTCCCCAAGGATGAGTTTGTATAGTTGGCTGCATGAATTTTGATATGGGGACTTACCGATATTAAGCTCAGTATTTAAGAAACAGGTAACTCATCCTCCAAGATCCCCAAGAGTGAGCTTGGGTTCCTTACCCCACCAGCAAAGCACCTGGGCATGGGTTTGTTCAGCACTTACATTGTGGATATGTTGGGGTAGTTGTTCTGCAGTGCTGTTGGTGACAATGCCTACATAACATGGTGGTTCAGGGTTGACACATGGCCAACAATCCCGGGTGTCACTGGAATTTGTTGCATTAAGAAAAAGAAAAACTGAGTCTAACATATTTAAGAAAGAAATTTACTTACCTTCTAAGGGTGACCTGTTGCTTGCAGTGCTGTAATTTACTCTATGGAAGAGGTAACTGAATCCTGCGGCTGGACCAGAAGCACATGAGGTATAATCTATCTACTGGGGCCAATTGAGTTGGTTGGCATTTTAGGACAGTCACGTTTTACGGTAAATATTGCATCTGGCTCCAAACAGGAATACATAGTCACAAACTTCATGTGAATCCTGTGTTCCAGATGCAATCTTGTAGTTTTGTATTTTTTTAAACCTGAATATTTATAGGGTTACATTTACATACTTTACAAGGTCGCAGAGTTGTTTCTCTTTTGAAGGCAATATAACTGTCTGGGATTCGAGACACCAGGGGCTATTGTTTTGTAGCCCCATGCACAGCAGTTATAGTCCCCAGTACCTCCACAATATGCGTTTTCATGATCAGGGCATATGTAAAACTGGGTATTAAAAAAAATTGTTGTTCCATGTCTTTCCTCCCACACACATAGAGGATTAGTTTTAGACTATTCCAAAAATTGCCAAAGAGTTGAAAGACAACTGACCAATATGTATGGGCCCCATAGGTGGACACCTGCTTAACTGCAGTCCCATCCTCTGTTTTTTTAACTCCCAAATACAGTTAATCAATTGATGTAGGGAATGCGATATAGCCCCACCCGTTCTATTTCTATTTAAGATCAACAACATTAATATTACATAGGTGCTAAAGAGTTTCTTTGATAAGTCTTATCTTTAGTGGGTCCCAAGAGTGTCTGACAATTCTCCATTTCTTACCTGATGTTTGAGGAACTGCGACCATCACCGCATGCCAAAGTGGGCTTAGTGTCCTGTGGGTTGGTGGCCATTGCTAGCTGCTCCCTGGAGCTGGTGTCCTTTTCAACCTGAGAGTGATGAATCCATAACTTGTTCCCATCTACCTTAATGGCTGTTGGAGTGGTTAGGATCATAGCACATGGTCCTTTCCAGAATGGCTGCAGGGCTTCAGTTTGATGTCTCTTGATCCAAACATGGTAACCTCATCAGAAACAAGGTGGTTGGACTGGCCGGAAAGCTGCCTCCAGGTCAGATATCAGTTCCTTTTGGACTTTCTGGAAAGCCTACAAGGAACTTAAAAGCTGATCACAGCAGATAATTTGCAGGGCTTATTCTCCCATCTTGGGCAAATCAGGTGGGGTCTCCCAAACATAGTCTCAAATGGAGTGAACCATTTAATGCTGGAGTTATATCTTGTTCTAAGTAGGACAAAAGCCAGCATGCCCACCCAATTTTCACCAGTCTCTAGGGATAATTTGACCAAGGTCTCCTTTAGGGGCTGATTTACTCTCTACCAGGCCAGAGCTTCGGGGTCTATAAGCACAATGTAATTTCCAATTTATCCCTAAAGCTTGGGCTATTCCTTGTGACACCTGGGCAATAAAGTCAGGGCTATGAACTGAGCCTTTATGGAGAGTCAGACCACACCTAGCAACAATCTCATGTAACAATTTTTCAGCAGTCATGGTTGCCAATTTCAGTCTTAGTAGGAAAACTTCTTCCCATCCTGGGAAAGTACCTATAAACACAGTAAGTTTATATCCATATTTTCTTGACTTAATTCCAATGAAATCAATTTCCACAAACCTCCCTGGCTCTGTTGCCTGGTTATTGATTGCAGTTTTGTTGTTGGTCATGGCCCTGGGTTAACCCGGAAATAAATCACACAATGTTCTACCACTCCTTCCATCAATGCGTTTAGTCCTCACATCCTAAATCCTTTCCTGAGGAACTCTGCAAGCTTTGTTTTTGCTAAATATGTGCTTTGATGGAGTTGCTAAGCCAGATGTTGCCCCAGGGCTTTTGGAAGAAACAGCCTACCGTCCGGTTCTTGGTACCAGTTCTGTTCTCGCTGCCTGGTTCCCCTCTTTTCTTGTATCTATAGCAAAGATTTGGAAGAATATGGATCTGAGGGAAGAATTTAGTAAATACAGGGAGTATGGCAGTTGCCCTCGTGGCCACTTCTCATTAGCCATGTCCAGTTCAGTATTATCACAAATGCAGTGGGAACCAACTAGCAGCTAATAAGCCGTGAGAATTTCATCTGTTTTTGTTTGCCTTCATCTGTAAGGAGGCCTAATTGCCGGTAGATGGCACCATTTACATGAGCTGTAGCAAAGGCACACATACAGACATGTAATGTGGGAAGCCATAATGCATGGAATCAGTGTGAATCTGAGCAGTAGTGGTGGCAGCTGACACATAAACTCCACCTGAAAGAGGAACTCCAAGAGTCTGATGACAGACAATTCTTTTGTCTCTGAGAAATGCCTAACACAGCCTTGGGTGTTTTTTGAATAGCAGTCCCAGAGACTCCTCAGGGCCATGACAATGTGGTAGCTTGGCTGAAAAAGCACCAGAGACAAACTGGTGAGGGATGTCCATTTATTGAAAACATCATTCAAGCATATGTATAAAATGGAGGGGGAAGGCAGAAAGGTGGTCTCGATAGTACTCCCACCCTACACTGTTATTGTATCTTGCCAGTAGGCATGCCTATCTCTCTGGACATTCTAATCAAGTCCCCACTTACATTCTGTTAAAGGGTTGGGAGCTTAATGTTTTAGGCCATGTGCAGGTAGACCAAGATAAGCTAGCACCTGGGCTGAAAGCTATGCCTTTGGGTATGATCATTACATGTGACTGGCAAACAGAATAAAGGTTACATTTCACTTCTCAGAGTTGCTTATCAGGGAAATTCTAGCACAGCTTCGCAGGGACAGAGAAATTGGGATACAGCGTGCTACTACTCGGGATGTATGCCCAGTGAACAGGCCAAGATGCAGTCTTTGTTAGCTGAGACCACTCTCAGGGCTTTGTCTTGGAAACACAGTGTACCATGTGCCTATGGCGTCCTGCATGGAATAAGCAGGCAAAGATGCAGGAGCAATCTGCCATACTTATTATTCAAGGAGAGACAGTGGCCAAAAAGGATCCACATTTGGCCAGATCTCACAAAAGAATCTTGCCTCTGCACAAGTTTCATCCTTCACACCTGGGTCTTTATCACTACAACTGCCACATGCATCACTTGGTATTTGTGATTCCAATATAATTCTCTAATAGGATGAGGAATTTTGAGATTCTAAAAAAGATAAATGTGTAAGTGAGAAACATGGTATTTCAAGCAAATGTTATACACTGAGCATTTAGTATCAACATTAAATCTGAAAGCAGAATTCCCATTTACAACCTCACAGCAAAGGGAGATTACATACAACTTGCATCTTAATTATTTTAGTAAGAAATAACCTCGATTCTGAAATAAAATGGTACTCCTCATGTTTAATAAACACTTGCTGAGACTTTCAAAGTATGTTTCCACATCCATTGCCGTTTTACAATGTTTTATATTTGCACTCTTGCTAATGGTTCTTTCTTCATTCACTTTATCAGCTCTGACAGACAATAATAACAGGTTTATGGCAGCTATTCTTTGTGATTACATTTTTTGTAGTGCTGAGGTCCGTGACTCTGCTAACGATTGACTTCAGAAAAATGATTTTTCAGTCAATGCAGTATGTTTGCCCGTTTCTTTGAATATGCTAATTACTAAAGCATGTATGCTTTGCACTGTGCTCAAAATGTTTGGGTGAATTTTAACACACATGTAATACATTCGTGCTTTCCTATGTGAATTCTGATGTTTAACAAAACTTGACTGCTTGCAACAGGATTTTCAACCCAATACATTCGTGTGTTTCTTACCCAATACATTCGTGTGTTTCTTATCCTGTATGCATTTCCTGATGGCAAATTAAACCTGTTTGGTAAGTAAAGGCTTTAAGATACACAATGAATTCATAAGTTTTCTCCTGTGTGGATACTTTGATCTATGATTAGGTGTGACATATGAGAAAAAGCTTTTACACACTCACGACATTCAAAAGGATTCTTCCACACTTTGGATTCTCTGATGTCTAATAATGTGTGCCACATGAAAAAATCTTTTTCACACTCACTACATTCATAAGGTATTTCCCCAGTATGGATTCTCTGGTGTCTAATGAGATAATATTATATTATATTCTTACATTTATTCGTATGATTTAAAAAATAAAAGGTTTTCCACTCACTACATTCATAAGGTTTTTCACCTGTGTGTATTCTCTGATGTAATCAAATGTTGACTTATCAGAAAATTCTATTCCACACTCACTACATTCATAAAATTTCTCCCCTTTTTGGACCCTCAGAATCTAAAGAGGTGTGTGTTACGAAAAAAAGCCTTTTCCACACTCACTATATTCATAAGGTTTTTCACATGTGTGCATTCTCTGATGCCTAATGAGGTGTGACTTACGAATAAAAGCTTTTCCACACTCACTACATTCATACAGATTTTCCCCAGTGTGCATTTTCTGATGATGAATGAAACCTGAGTGGATACTAAAAGATTTTCAACATTCACTGCATTTATAAGGTTTTTCACCTGTGTGCATTCTCTGATGCCTAACGAGGTGTGACTTACGAATATAAGCGTTTCCACACTCATTACACTCATAAGGTTTTTCTCCAGTATGGATTCTCTGATGTTTTCTAACGGTTGACTTATCAGAAAAAGCTTTTCCACACTCACTACATTCATAAGGTTTTTCCCCTGTGTGAATTCTCTGATGACTAGTGAGGTATGACTTTTTAATAAAAGCTTTTCCACACCCACTACATTCATAAGGTTTTTCCCCAGTGTGGATTCTCTGATGATGTACGAATTGTGAATTTGTGGCAAAAGCTTTTCCACACTCACTACATTCATAAGGTTTTTCCCCAGTGTGGATTCGCTGATGACTAATGAGCTGTGACTTACGAATAAAAGCTTTTCCACACTCACTACATTCATAAGGCTTTTCCCCAGTGTGGATTCTCTGATGATGAACGAAGTCTAACTTTCTGAGGAAAGCTTTTCCACACTCACTGCACTCATAAGGTTTTTCCCCTGTGTGCCTTCTCTGATGCCAAACGAGGTATGGCTTATGAAAAAAAGCTTTTCCACACTCACTACATTCAAAAGGTTTTTCACCTGTGTGGATTCTCTGATGACTAATGAGTTGTGACTTTCGAATAAAAGCTTTTCCACACTCACTACATTCATAAGGTTTTTCCCCAGTGTGGATTCTCTGATGATGAACGAAGTCTAACTTTCTGAGGAAAGCTTTTCCACACTCACTACATTCATAAGGTTTTTCCCCTGTGTGCGTTCTCTGATGCCTAATGAGGTGTGACTTACGAATAAAAGCTTTTCCACACTCACTACATTCATAAGGTTTTTCCCCAGTGTGGATTCTCTGATGCCTAATGAGGTGCGACTTTTGAATAAAAGCTTTTCCACACTCACTACATTCATAAGGCTTTTCCCCAGTGTGCTTTCTCTGATGATGAATGAATTCTGACTTGCTGGCAAAAGCTTTTCCACAATCACTACAATCAAATGGTTTCTCCCCAGTGTGGATTCTCTGATGTTCTCTCATGCTTGACTTAAGAGAAAAACCTCTCCCACACTCACTGCATTCATAAGATTTTTGCCCAGGGTGCTTTCTCTTATGCCTAATGAGAGATAACTGCTGCTGAATGAAATTTCCATGCTCGGTGTATTCATACGGATTCTCTGCAATTTGAAGGATTTGAACTCTAATGAGTTCTGACTTCTGGTTCCTGATTTCTTTACATTCATTTGACACATACAGATTTTCTCCTGAGTCAGTTCTCTGTTTGGGGGTAAGGAAAGATGTATAGTGGCCAACATGAATTGCTTCTCCCACACTGACAGGTTGCTGATTGCATAGGTCTTTGGTATAAACATGCTCACAAGTAAGGACTATCTTCTGCCTGCTGAAAGCTTTCTCTTTCCCATTGTGTTCAAAGGACTGCTGACAAATGTGGATCTTGTCAAGATGACTGAGATTTTTCTCACTCTCGAGGTTGTTCTCAGGAACAACTGAGGCATGCTTCTTTTCAAATGGCATTTCATCAGACTTCCTATGGGATAAGAGAAATTAAAATAAACTATGATGTCATTTCCTCTCTCCTTTCAAAAGGCATTAGATCTCTGAGCCCCTCCTGGGAGTTGCTTTCCTCCTCCCCTCTTCCAAGTTCAGCTGGTCCATTAACAAGTAATAATTAGACTAGTTTCCATTTTCTGTTTCTACACCATGTTAAAGGAAAGATTCACTGAGCTTTCCTGGTAACATTTGGTTTGGTGCACAATATGGGAGTTGAAAAAGTATTTTGGCTCTTATACAAGACCAATGAGCGCAGACTTAGGAAAAAGAAGATTCCACATCATTTGTACTGAGCCTGTGGAAATGACCTTATTACCACATGCCTCTGAAAAATATGAACACACCCACGAACCCATGCAATCCTCAGCCACTACCTAGGTCCGGCTAAACCTCCAGATGGATTGTATTAGGAAAGGCCACAGCACACAGCAACATGAAGTGGAAGTGGGGGAAGACAAGACTGAGCCAGGTTGCAACACATGCTGGTGGAAAATGAGTTGAGGCAAGCCGTGGCAGTCAGGGTGATGTTGGTGCTGGACTCATAATGCCTGCGTGAAGGAGATCCACTGGGTCCCTGGTAGCCTTGTCTGGGACCTTAGGCACAGCTCTGCAATAAGCACAGTTTATGAACCCCAGTGGCTGCATGTGTGGTGGTTTCTGTTGCCTGGCCTGAATGCTTGGCTGGTCAGTGCAATGGGTCCTGGGAGTAGATGGTGTGGCAGGCCTCAGATCACATGGCTAGGATACTTTACATGCCTGCATGGTGGTGCTAGCTCAGTGAGCACTGAGGGTGGGGCTCCACTGGGCAGGATTGACTGGCTCAGGTCTTGTAAGGACCGGTACTCCTTAGTTGAAAAGGAGTATTGGACAGCTGGTCTGGATCCACCTGGAATTGGCAGCCCACTGAGGCCTGGAAAGCACATCCAAGAGAAAGGAAAGAACAGTCGAAATAACTACCTCAGCCAAATGATGATAGCAAATATCTGGAGGAAAGAAGACCCTAAGGTCAACCATGTCAGCCAATGAACATTGAAAGGGTTCCCGCTTGCTTGAATCAGTGAGATGGACCCCATTTCAGAACTATCAGAACCACCGGGAAAGAAATGTTGGAGGGTGTGCCATATTGACACCCTAGTTTGGTATCAGGGGTCCAGTACCCATCCTTAAGTACTAGGATGGTTGGGAGGCCTAGTATAGCTTCTCTGAATATCATTTAGCCTTGACCTAAAACAGGAAGTAAAAATAGAAGATTTGCAAATGATAATACCAATTTTAACACACATTGAGTGCAATTAAATCACACACACACACACACACACACACACACACAATACACAGAAACCCAACTCATAAAAAAATGATTAAGTTGCATTCCCCTAGTCCCACCCACCTCATGATGTTGGAGGTGGGTGGAGTCTAGGCCTGCCTTGTACCCAATGTATCCACTCCCAGCGTACTCACCAGGGAGGGCGAAGCCTTTCGAGCCCAGGAAGGCCAAGACTCAGCTCTTCACATAGTCATAGTGGTTGGACATAGAGCTATGTGGCTGGACTTAGCAAAGACTCCACAAGATTTCTACTGAGCCATTGGAAATGACCCTTGGCACACCATGCCTCTGCACAAACATGAACACATCCACCAACGTAACCTCCAGTCACTGTCTAGCTCCACCTAAACCTCCAGACTGATTGTGCTTTTAGGATGTGGGGGGTGGGGGAGGAGATAAGAAGTATAACACTTTAGGACCTTAGAGGCTTTAATCACCAACTACCTATTTTCACTTTTGCTCGCACATCAATTTTCATTTTAGAAGCAAGTCTCTGGGTCCTAACACTTGGGAAACTGTTGGAGGATTGACACAAGAGGCCAATTTTCTGCATGACTTGAAGCTCCTTCAGTGGATCCTGAATCTCAACTACCTGATATGGGACCAAAGTTCTGGGCTCCTTTTTCACACTTCACACTGGTTTATCAGCATTGAAGGAGGGATGAGAGTCCAGGCATCACCAAATATTCACTTTGGTTTGAGTTTTTATTGTTAAGCTGTGTTTATATTTACTGGAAATTCAGATATACAGAGAGGATGTAAGACACACAAGAAGATCTTCCAAATGCTGACTCACATTCCAAAAATACACAACTGACAGAGCTGTTTCAAAGCCAAATACTAGGAGCTTCTTCTGGGTCTCCCACACAGATGTATAGCCATAAGCTTGTGGGGTGTCCTCACCAACTTTCCCAGACCACAGGCTGCTGAGGTCCATGCAGTGCATGTGAAAGACATGAAGGTTTGAAGAGAACTTTTCCATTGCAGGCAAGGCCACAAGGAATTTTCCGCTGCATGGCAAGGCCCAGCTGGATGTCTCTACAACCACCTGAAAAGCAGTTCCATTTCCCTTTGCATACACACTGGACAAGCCCACAGAGATATTTGTCTGTCACTGTGGAGTTGAATTTATGATTAGTGTGTGCTTAGAAGATGATGTTGGTGATACCATCTTAGCAAAAGGGTCTTTTATTATTCCTGCTCCCTCAGCTGCCCCTCTGATCATATGAAAATCAAGGGTGTTAAGTCCCTACACCTAGCAGGAACCTAGGCTTAGGGTTGTCCTCCTACATGGGCCACATGCTAATCAAGGATGTTAAGTCCTTAGATGTAGTGAAATCTATTCTTTCCCTCTTTCATTAATCTTTAGGTCCCTCCTTCTGTGATGCACTTCCTCCCTAAACTGAATCAAGACTAAGTTGGAGCATCAGAATAGTAATAGGAATGTGTTACTGATTGACATGTACCATCTATTGAGAACTTCCTCACCACAGGATTAGGACAGCTGATATCCTGCCTCAAGGTGAAATAATTGGTAGAACTATCCTTAGGAAGGCCTGCTTGACCAGGTGTGAAAAGTAGGTGCCAGAGTTTGTGAAGGCTTCTGTACAAAGAAAGAGGACAGCTTTCTTGAATTGTCCATTATGATCCTGAAACTGTAGTGGTCCATTTATTTGCTATGCCTACTCCAGGCGTCCTTCTTAAGTTCTGAACTTGGCTAATCTGGACACCTGCAATAGGCAGAGAGCTGGATATTAAGTGGAGCTGCCAGGGCAGAAACCAGTGTCCGTATATGATCCCAGTGCATGCAAGCTGAAGGACAGCCACTAGGCTATCATGCCATGCCCTCAGGTTTGATCTTTAGAAATGACTTATGTGGATGACCCCCTCTATACTTTATACATGACATCAGAAAAAGCCAGTTTCTTCAGATTTGTCACTCATGTGGCTTCCTACCTCGGAGAGCTGAACAGCCAAAGAATGGCCTGTGCAGATTTGAAGCTGTGTAGTAGCAGCTATTTCCTTGTTGGTTGAGAAAAACCAATGGCAAGTGTCTTACACACAGGTTCCTGTACAGACAAGGAATGTTCATAGGACACTTAAAAATCTGAGACCCTTCTGAAAAACATTGCTGTCTCCATTCAACAGGCGCATGATCTCCTCCCTCTGCTTCCTACATTCACCTGTTCACTTTCCAAATAAAACTCTGTCTGAAAATGAAAAATAAATAAATAAATAAATAAAAACGAGAGAGAGAGAGAAAAAGGGAAAGAATGAAATCCTATTTCTCAAGTCTCATTTTTGTACAATTTCCCTTTCATATTGTGTTTCATTTATGGCCAGAGATAATGCTAAGCATCTTTGTGGCAATGCAGCTCTCATTTTAGGTATTCTATAATTTTTCAGATTACAACTTACCTGAAGATTATTTCTTGAACTTTCTGCTTAGCTCCAAGCAGCTCATTCTTTCCATGGGGATCTGAAATGAGGAAAAGAGTAATCATATGTATGAATCACATCTAAATGTTGTTTTTTCAAATGCTCAAGTGAAGTCAATGAAATTTATTGCCATTCTAGATACAGCATATTTTAGTATTAGTAAAATGTAGACATATATAAGCCTTATTAACTAGGCAATATAGCTCATCTATGAATGCCTTAACATAATACCCATCTTTTTAAATTAAAATTTCAATTATGTGACATTGTGTGTTTAACATAAAGTGGGATATGAGAGAAAATATGTCATAAAAATATAAAATAAATCTTGGGGTATGTTACATCCAATCTCAGCCCTAGTTTGTCTTTTCCTGGCTACTCTGCTTCAAATACAACTTCCTGAAAATGTATCTTGGGAGGTGGTAGATGTGATTCAAGTGTTTGGGATCATAAAAAGTCAAATATATACTTCTAAATTTATGCTGACAGGCTGGCAAATTGCTAGAATAAACCTATTCATGGAGACTATAGAATGCCTGTGTCTCACCGGCTCTCCTTCTGGAAGAAACTCAAAGTAAAACTCAAATATAATTCCAGTCAACATTTACTGAAAGAAGTATCAGCTTCCCTGCTGACCTACCTGGAAGTCTCTGCTTGACAGATTTCTCCACTATCCATGGTGCTGATTCTTGTTCCAACTTGAAGATCACATCAGGCTTTGTCATGCAGTATCCTGCTAATGGAGAATGATGCAGATTTTCTGAAATCAGCACTGGTCCTACCAACTACTACACTTTTAAACTCCTCTTTCATTAGCAAACTATACAGAAGTGTTCTTCTTGGGCATGACAGAACTTCACTCACCCACAGACAGCAGATTGTTATAGGTCTCAAGCATCACCTCCCTGTACAGGGTCCTCTGAGCATTGTCCATTGTCTGCCATTCTTCCTGGGTAAAGTCCACAGCCACATCTTCAAAGGACACCAACACCTGTAACAGCACATGTCTCCTCAGTTCTGGATTATTCAATAGAATCACTGATAGTACATTCTCTGTATATCTAATTTGCAACTTCTATGGACACAGTTTAATTTACAATTCATACAGCATCATAGTTAAATAAAAATATTTTGTGCTATATCACTTTTGCAATTCCAATATTACAACAGAATATTCCTTATTCTCTTAAATATTGTGTTCTCTAAAAATTCTCATTCTAATGAACTGTGGAAGGCATTGCTAGAATAGCTCTCCAAGTGGAAGATATCACTCTGTGTGTCCGTTATTGCCACTGTGCTTTTCAACTAAATTACGATAACTAATCATATTGACATGGAGCCAAAATATTAACTCAGGACCTATAATACTAAGCTGTGTTTAATTCTTCAGTGTGTGTTCAATTTGCATCTTTTAGGAATGCAGCTTAATTTACATCTATATGGCAACATAAGGTAAAAACCAAATAAACCATGTTGTCCTGTGTCATGCTTGCAATTCTGAAGCTACAAGATTGTTTTCTTTAATAAGCATAGAATGAGTTCACTATACAATATTTAGATACACATGAGCTAAACATCATGCTACATTAGATAATTAAGATAAATGCTTACTATTGTACAAGATAACGAGAAAATTAAGTAGCTTACTAATGATTTCCTCAAACATAGAGATACTTAAAATTATAAAGCAATAATAAAATTCAATTTTCCTGCTTCACAGTGAAATAATGAAATACTGAATACATTTTCAAACTTTACTTGCATGAGTAAATATTTCCTTCAGCTTATACTGGAATTAAATATATATAACATATGATCATATATATCAATAATACACATATACATACATACTCAAAAGACAAAACAATATGGAATACATATACATGTAATTCTAGTGTATAAATATAAAACTATACTTTTTTTCTTTTTTTCACTTTTGAGTATGCACATATTAAAACTTTCTACTTTGTTTTCACTTTACTTTGTATGGAATAACATAATAAAACTGAAGTTTTAATTTCCACATAGTAAACTACAGCTTAGGAAGGAAACAAATGATAGTCTCATACAGAACTATCTTCTTCAGACAATTAGTTCATATTAGCCAGTCATAGCCTGCCAGCTGAACAGAAGGTATACATATAAGATAAATGCCATGCTGCAGCAAACTTAATTTTTTTAAAAAAATATTCTCGAAGCCCTTTAGCATCTACCAATTTTCTGGGTTTGCCTTTTGTTCCAGTAATTTATTCACTAAATTTTAACATAAAAACAGCGAATGTAGCAGATACACATACATTTAACAGTATGATACTTCTTTTGAATCCTCCCTTTTACCCTGTTACTCTTTTTTCTTTTTTTAATTTACTTATTTATTAGAAAGTCAGATATACAGAGAGGAAGATCTCCCATCTGATGATTCACTCCCCAAGTGAGGCAACGGCTGATGCTATGCCGATCCAAAGCCAGAATCCAGGAACTTCTTCCGGGTATCCCACATGGGTGCAGGGTCCAAAGGTTTTGGGCCGTCCTCCACTGCTTTCCCAGGTCACAAGCAGGGAGCTGGATGGGAAGTGGAATCGCTGGGATTAGAACTTGCACCCATATGGGATCCTGGTGTGTTCAAGGCGAGGACTTTATGCACTAGGCCATACCACCAGGCCCTGTATTTAGCTTATTTCACTTAATATCTTGCACTCTAGTTACACTCACTTTGATATAATACACAGAATTTCATTTACACATATGCTACATGTTCCTTATTTAAGTATCTAATGATGGACTCCTCAATTCATTCCACATCTTGCACATTATGAATAGTGCTGCTATAAAAATGATGGTATCTCTTTAATGCAACATGTTCATAACTCAGAAAATGCAACTAGTAGTGAAAATGTAAACTTACAGCAGTCTTATTGAAATTTAATCTTTTTTATTTAATTTAAGCTTTTTCTTAAAGGTTTATTTATTTTGATTGCCAAGTCACATATACAGAGACAAAGAGTGACAGAGAGGAAGGTCTTCCATCCAATGATTCACTGCCCAAAGGGCCTCAATGGCTAGTGTTCTGCTGATCCAAAGCCAAGAATCACGAGTTCTTCCAGGTCTCCCATGCAGGTGCAGGGTCCCAAGGCTACTTTTCCAGGCCACTGGCAGGGAGCTGGATGGGGAGCAGGGTTGTTGGGATTTGAACCGGTGCCCATATGGGATCCCAGCACATTCAAGGCAAGGAATTTGCTTGCTAGTTTACCATTTTGAGCCCAGCAATCTTATTTTTAAACCTTTAAGAAATTTGAAATTATTTTTCACATGTTGGCTTAATCTATAACTCCATCAGCAATGTATAAAAGTTTCCATTTTTGACATCCTCACTAGTAATTGTTTCCAATTTCTTCCAAATAATAATAGCCATTCTGACAGGGTTGAGCTATCTCATTGTGATTTTGATTTACATTTCCCAAATGGCTACATTTTGAGAACTACCTACTGAGGTCCTTTGATCATTTTGTACTGAACAGGGGATGTATATGTTGTTAAGGTCACAAGGAGCTTGAAAGATAAAAGCTGCCAATTGAACAACACATGGAACTTCCTGTGTCCTGGTATTTGACAAATTATTATTATTATTATTACTATTATTATCCACTGATTTCCCATGCCACAACCAGGGAGCTGGATTGGAAGTGGAGCCACCAGGATTAAAACCAACACCCAAATGGAATCCCAGCATGTGTAAGGCAAGGGCTTTATCCACTAGGTCACTGCAAAGGCCTAACTCCTTTATTTCTGATCCAGCTCCCTTCCAGTGCATGTGGGAATGCACAGGATGTCCCAATGCTTGATTCCCTTTACTGATCTCGGAGAACTGGGAAGAAGCTTCAAACTGGTCCTGCTTTAACAATTGTGGTCACTTAGAGAGGGATTAAAGCAGAAGGAAGATCTCTCTAACTCTCCCTCTTTCTCTATAGTTCTGACTTGCATATCGATAAATTAATTTTTAACAATTTTTTATTAATTGCAAAGTCACACATACAGAGAGGGGAAGAGACAGGAAGATATCCGTCCAATGATTCACTCCCCAAGTGGTTGCAATGGCTGGCACTGCACCAATCTGAAGCCAGGAGCCAGGAATCTCCTCCAGGTCTCCCATGCAGGTGCAGGGTCCCAAGGCTTTTGGCCATCCTTGACTGCATTCTCAGGCCATAAGCAGGGAGCTGGATGGGAAGCGGCTTTGACGAGATTAGAACTGTTGCCCTATGGGATCCCAGCATGCACAAGGTGAGGATTTTAGCTGCTAGGCCACCATGCCAGGCCTGATAAAATAAATCTTCACTGGAAAAATGGATGTGCAATGGATCCCTAGGGAGTGTAAACAATAGTTATAAACAAATAAATCATTAAAAATGCTTAATTTCTGGATACTTAGCATTAGGCTACAAACTGAATCAGAAAGACACCAAAAAACTTGATAAAATAGGCAGTTAATGAATCAGCAATAAATCTCTTCAAACCAAAGGTCAACACTAGTTGTCTTCACTACTAAATTCTACCAAATTAACACCAATTTTTCTAGAATTATGGTAAAAAATTAAAATGAAGAAAACCATTCCATAATTATGCTGAGCCTAACAGTACTTGGATTCCTAAACCAGACTGAATCAGCAGTAGGAAGATCTTCAACTATGTCTGACTGTTTAAAATGGGAGCGGGGGGGAGATGGATTTGCTCATTAAAAATACATCTCCATTGCCGTACAATTATTTCTCTATACATTTACTTAATGCTCCTTCTGAAATAATTGCTTATAGTCCAGAAATCTAGCTTAAAATCATTAAAAAGGCATAGACCAATTACCTGATAAAATAGATGTAAAATTCTTATCACAGGGCCGAGGGCAGTGGCCTTGTTGCTAAAGTCCTTGTATTGCATGCACCAGGATGCCATATGGTCACCGGTTATAATCCCAGCAGCCGACGCTTCCCCACTGGGAAGGAAACCATCAGACCTAAGATTTTAATCTAAGTCTCTCCTACACTTTATATATCTGATTTTGCAATAAATAAATCTTTAATAAAAACATTTCTATAATATATGTAAAATAAATGAAACATCACAACAATAAGCTCACATGTACTAGCCAAGGTGCACCTAACTAGAGAATGTAGAAAATGGGCTAATAAATGAAAATGAACAGAATGAAGAACAAGCATCATTAAAATTATCTTATAGAAAGCACTCAATGAATTTCTACATTTATTTTGAAATAACTTATATAGGTAAGTTGAAGAAATCTAGAAATCTATAAATATTTCCAAATCTACCTCAGTTGAGGTACACAGAAATAGGTCTCAATAAAATAGTATCTATAGATAACAAACCTATAGCCATCACACAAATGAATTCCAAAAAACCAAAGCATTTCCTGTAAGATACGTAACCAAATTAGAATGACTACTTTTTATTGTTATGTAATTTAATATTCACCCAAGTAAAGTAGACAAGGTAAGAAAATAAAAGGCAAAGAAATAAAAATATACTAAATTAGTATATTAAAAGAAACAAAATTAATTTGATTCTAGATTTCATTTGTTCCCCCGATGTTATTAATAGTGAAACCTATATGAATATTAAGAGACTGTATTCAGTCATTAAAACCAATAAATTCTTATTTGTTACAAAATAGATGGAAATGGATGTAATGAGATAAAATAAGGCAAATGTAGACAAAACTAACATGTTATCATATATGAATGTTAAAAAATAGCTGCAAACTTAGAATTGTGATTGCTACAGGTTGGTAAGAATGAAGACCAGGGATAGGAAGGAGGTAGAAAGGTAGCAAAGAGGGCCCGGGATGGTGGCGCAAGTGGTTGAGGTCCTCGCCTTGCATGCCCGGGATCCCATATGGGCGCCGGTTCTATCCCGGTGGCGCCGCTTCCCATCCAGCTCCCTGCTTGTGGCCCGGGAAAGCAGTCGAGGATGGCCCAAAGCTTTGGAACCCTGCACCCTCGTGGGAGACCTGGAAGAGGCTCCTGGCTTTGGTTCGGCATAGCATCGGCCGTTGCGCTCACTTGGGGAGTGAATCATCGGACGGAAGATCTTCCTCTCTGTCTCTCCTCTCTGTATATCTGCCTTTCCAATAAAACAATAATAAAAATAAATCTTTAAAAAAAAAGAAAGGTAGCAAAGAGAGAAGGAGCAAGATCCAGTGTTCCATCCCAGTGCATGGTGAGTGCAATTCACAATGATAACGCAATGGGAACGGAGGACCCTATGTGCTGTAAAAAAAAAAAAAAGAAAGAAAGGAAGGAAGGAAGAAGGAAAGAAAGAAAGAAACAAAGAAACAAAGAAAGAAAGAAACAAAGATAAAAAGCCTGGGCACCTGGTTTACTCAGCTGATGCTGTGCATATACTTAAATAAAACACTGTACCCTATGATATTAATAAATACATGTTGATCAAAATTCACTAGATTTTTTTTTACAAATCAGAATCATCCCTTTACAGTAAAATGATCTATTTAGAAGACATTAAACACCCCAGCTCTAGGTAGCTGCCTACTTTGCATTGTACCTAGGTAAGTGTTACACAGGTGGGAGAAAAGTAGCTAAGAGCTGATGGGCATCCTCAGCCTCGTTAATGCCAAATATGTGTTAACTATACCAGTGTCATCATAGCTGCATATTCTTTTTCTCCTTTTCTTTTTTAAGATATGTGGGAGGGACCTCAGGGCTCCCTCCCATGTATCTTAAAAAAAAGATGCTCTAGCATTTGAAAGCTGGCAGTGTTGATGGAGCTGCTGCAGCATGGCAGCTGCTGGGGGTACCTGAGTCAGCTTGGACTCCATACTTGGAGCACTAGCAATAGTCACCGATGCCAAGTGCTGAGTGAATCCTGGGATTGTGGGTAGCCAGAGCACCAACCGGAACCAGGCTTCACCTGCTGGCTTCACCCAGAGGCGAGCTTTACAGTCTTGGGGTGTGGAATTGTTACCTAGAGACATTCATGGAAAAGGCCACTGTACATGGAGGTAAGAAATTAATCCTGAGGGACTGCAGTGACAGGGCCACTGCACTTACAGGAAAATGAGGGGACTGAGACATGGTGGTTTGGAGGGGAGAGACCAGAAGCACTGTATGGGTGAGACTGATACACCAGCCCATATGGGAGTCCTGAGTAGCAATTCTTAGTAAGGAATATTGCTGACCACCACATGCTAGTCCATGCAAAAGTTAGGGCTGGGGATCTGTCTGACAAAGCTAGATCCCACTGTCTGAACAAGGATGGGTCATATTGGGCAGGGCCATGACATCAGCCTGTGAGAGAACCAGGCCCAGAGGCAGATTCTGTGGGAGATATGTGAGCCTAAACCTGTGGAAATACAAGTCCCACTGGTTAGCTCAGGAGCTGGGAGGGTGATGGGTTGAGCTAGGTGTGACCATAGAACCTGTCATCACTTGTGGGTACAGACACTGAAAATAATCCGGGCAGGTCCAGGCTACAGCACCAGCATATGCATCCTTAAAGAGGGTGTGAAGCAGGCTGGGCCGCAACATTCATAAGCTCACAAAGGCCAAGATTATGCCAGTCAAGTGCCTAGAACCCACTGACATGAGTGAGATCCGGGTCTGGGAATAGGCAAAGTAGGAGAACTTGGGAAACTCTCCTGCTGGGTCATAGCTCCTGCTGGTGAGCACATGATTCAGGTCTGGGGGTCTGGCAAGGAGACAAGGTGGACAAGTTAGCTCCCCAGGTTGGCAAATGTGTGGGTTGGTTGTACAAGTGGTAGACCGGGTAGGACCAAAAACTTTAGCTCACAAGCAAGTGAAGAAACCAGGAAGGAGCATAGGTCATTCTGGCTAGGCTGTCACACCTGCCAGTTTTCGTGAGCCAGGGATAGGTAGATTGAGCAGGTCTAGGTTACAGTACCCACCAGCTAGAGTTGGGACAGGGGCAAGCTGGGTCTGGCCAGCCTCCAGCATTTGAAAGCAAAAGCCAAGACATGTGATGCACTATGCCAAGATGGGTCAGAGCAACCATTGGCACAAGCAACATCTATGGCTGGGGACAGGCCTGGCTGGGGAGCGAGGGGTATACCCTGACTGGGTTATGGTTCCTACTTAAAAGTGTGAGGGCCTGAGTAGGAGCTGTTATCTGGTCTTCACATGGCTGTCATCTCTTTTGACACAAGTGTCGACTAAGTCTGGTGTGTGCCAGACTGAGCTAGACTCCAGCATACAATGGTGCTCATGAGAACAAGGCTTAACGTAGGATGGACTAGACTACATCTCTCCCTGCTGAGATATGTATGAGCTGTGTCTGGATGTGGACCATCCTGGGCTGGGCTGCAATACCCAAAAGAAAAAAACAGAATGGGTTGAGGGCCAATCAGGAAAGGCCACTGTTCCTGCTAAGACAGGAGATGGACAAAGTAGGGCTGCACCATGAACCCACTGATCTGCCATTGGGATAAGTTCTCATGGAGGAGTTTGTGGAATTCCTTTGTTGGGACACAGTCCCTGCAGGTGAGCACAAGAACCACGACAGGTAGCAGCCTAGAACAGGCCAGGTTATGGTACCCAAGGGCATACCTTTGGCTCAAGTGGGGCAAACTGGGTTGGCCGGTTCATATCACTTACTGGCAAATCTGAGAGCCACAATGGTATGTGGATCAGGCCAAGTTGTGCTGCAACACTACACAACTCATATTACGGATGGGACTGGCAATCAGTTGGACTGTCTAGGCTGTAGGCCCCACCTATGTGAGATTGAAATCTGAGCAAGCTGGGCCAGGCTAGGCTGTAGGACTCAGTGACAAATGCCAAGGTGAACTATGCTATGCCAGACTGGGTTACACCACATAACCATGATAAGTGAGACCCATGGGAAAGCAGCAGAACCCAGTAGGGATGCTGCAGGGAGCTCCCCCACTGAGCCACTACTCCTACTGGTGAATGTGAGAGCTGGTATTTGGGCAGACTAGTCCAGGCAGGGCTATAACATCTGCTGACCTGCATGTTTAATGCAACAAGGAAAATCCAAGATGGGCAGACTGTACCTACTGGATATATATAAGCCAGATTGGGTGAGGGTTGGGTTGGATGGGCTTTGCCACAGCATCACCTAGCAGATGATGGATCCAGGGGGGTATCGGGGGATGGGGCAGATACTCTTTCAAGCTAAGTGGCAGAAACACCTGGAGAGTGCAAGATCCAGGAATGGGAGAGAGCCCATGAGGGAAACAATAGGCACCTCTCTGATACACACTCATTGGTTTCTATGGAAAAGAGAGCTGGATGCAGATCTGATCCAGCAATATCAACCACCAACATGTGCATAAGCTGATAGGAGGTGATGGAATGTGCTGGAGCTTCTATTGGCATGCACACACAAGAATCAGGTCTGGGATCACATCAGATCAAGTTTCTTTGGGGATCCCCCAACTGAATCACTGGATTCAGAACTCCAACCATGGAGAGAACTGCAGGTTCCATGACTGACCATGGAGGGCATTTGTCAGAGCCAGGCCTCAGTGGCTTCGATGGAGCAGTGAACAGCATATTCAGGTACTCATGAAGGATATAGCAATACATTGGAGCATGCAGAGAACACTTGGTACCATAACAAAGCACAAAGAATAGAACAAACCAGAATCAAGATGGCTGAATAGGGTAAGGACATGTTTAAATGCACAGAAAAACATTTAAACAGTATGAAGCAGAGAGGACATATTCCAGGAAATAGGAAAGGACAGAACAGCAGAAGAGAGGGACCTGGAGACTGACAGACACAGGGAAGCAGTGGACACAATGGGTGGTGTTGCAGTGAGTGATACTCCAGCAGCATTCAGCTAATGGCCATCTGAACTCCACCAACTGCTGGAACTCCACCAGCAACCAGGTGGGAAGGGACTTTCACTGGGAGCTTGGGAGGTAAACCCAGACAAAGAACTGTTCATCCTGCTGGTCCATTTGATCTGACCAGGAGCAGAGACAGAGCAGCAGATCTCAGATGGGAAGTGTGAGAATAGGATGGATTTCATAGCCCAGTCAGAACCCTAAAGCTGAATTGGGTGCCATTTTGCAAAAGGAGGCAAAGGCAAGGGCAAGGATGAGCAAACACAGAGCTGGGAGTGAACTCATTTCTGATTCTGTGAATTGCAGCAATGTGGCATTCTACAGGTTCCACCCAAGACAGGTCTGGGTAGCCCTCAGAACCCATGGCCAGCAGATCAAGAACTCTTATGTCAGACACCATTTTGAACACTGCAGCAATAGGTTTAGGACGGCAGGGGACAACAATGAACTGCACATGTGCTGAGCTTGTGAGAACTAACTGAGTTTCATTGATTGCACTCATCCCACAGGAAAATAACACTGACTGTGGCATTGTATGGGTCAAAATAGGTCGGTGTGGCACCCAGACTTATCATCCAACAGGTTCCACCAAGATCAGCACCACCAACAATCTAATTACACAGGACAACTTGTGTCTCTCTAATCCATGGACCTGCTCCAACCGGAAATGGGAGAAAGGTTGCAGAGACAATGGTGCCGCCTCAACACAGTATTACAGGAGGTGGAGAAGGGTGAGCCAAGAGCTGGGGTTACAGAGACCATGGTGGAAATCTGGCATAAGAACCCACACGTGGAACTCTCTGGAGGTTGTGGCACAGGTGGCTACAAGCAAAATTGTGTACCAACTGCAATAAGTAAAATCGCACTGTAGACCTGTGGGTGACACAGCTTAGAAACCCGACCCAAGGAGAAGACTCTGCTAAACAGAAGTAAAATGACCAAGAGAAAAAGAAGAGACAAAGGCACAATGAATATTACTGATAACTCTCCTGCAATGAAGCAAAACTCTGTGCCAACCTCAGAGTTAACTGAGGAAGATATCGACACAGTCCATCAGACTCATTTTAAAGCTTCTGATCAAAAATTAGAAGCTCATGCAAAAGTTCAAAGAATTTAAGGAAGCAATAAAGCATATCAAGGCTGGCATATCAAAAATTAAGGACACAGTAGAGTAAATTAAAAGCACAGTGGAGAGTCTCCAAAAGAGAATGAAGCAAGCAGAAGAAAGAATCTCAGAATTGGAAGACATTTCCTGTCACCAGAAGGGAAGCAAACAAAAAGCTGGAAGCAGAGCTGGATCAGGCCAAAAAAGGCATTCAAGAATTGAAAGACACTATTAAGCGGCCAAATGTAAGTTATGGGAGTACCAGAAGGTGCAGAAAGAGAAGCTGAGTTTGCAAATGTATTTAATGACATAATAAAGGAAAATGTCCCCAATCTGGAGAAAGAATTGGGAAACAAGATCCAGGAGGGGCACAGAACTCCTAACAGGCTTGATCAAAAGTGATCTTCACCAAGACATATGATTATCAAGCTCTCATCAATTGAACATAAGGAAAAGATCCTTAAATGTGCAGGTGAAAAAAATCAGCTGACATATAAAGGAATGCCAATTAAACTAACAGGAGAGCTCTCACAGGAAACTCTACTGGCAAGAAGAGAATGGAGCGACATATTCTAGATTCTAAAAAAAAATTTCAGCCTAGGATAACATATCCAGCTAAGTTTTCTTTTGTCTTTGAAAATGAAATAAAATTCTTCCAGAGGAAAGAAAAGTTCAAAGAATTTGCCTCTTTCAAACCTGCCCTACAAATGATCCATAAAGATGTTCTCTTGACAGAGAAGAGGTGTTACGACTAACAGCACGAGTAACGGGGACACGTCAAGGGGTCTGAGGGATTGAGGCACCGACTGGAGACCTGGGATGGTGGAAGTCTCTCTCTGAAGCCTCAGACAGGCTTTATTGCCTTCCCTCTTGACCTTTCACCTACTTCTTGTTTACTCTTTACCATGCACTCTCATTAGCGCATATTGGATACAGCTGAGACCAGGTGCTTCTAGCCCCAAGCCCACTCCCTGTAGTGCTCGGTTTAGGGAGTGCTAGTCAACTCCTTAGCCCACAACAAAGAGGAATAGCACCCACCAAAACCAAAGGCAAACGGGAAGAACATCCCAGTAAAATGACAACAGAAGACTAAACCAATGAACAACCCATTCTTAAAATGACAGGACCAAAGTACCACCCATACATATTAAACCTGAATGTGAATGGCCTAAGCTCAATCAAACATTACAGATTAGTAGACTGGATTAAAAAAACAAAACCCATCTGTTTCTTGTCTGGAGGAGACACACTTCACCAACAAAGATCAGCAGAAACTATATTGCATGGGTTTTGTTCTTTTCTGTTGGTTTCCTCTCTTCAAAAGACTTTCTTTTGAGTAAATCATTCAATGACTCGTAGATCATGCAGTGGCATCATTTTCTTCAAGAAGGTTCTTGATTGTTATTTCTTCAGCTACACATTACTCATTTAATAGCATGTTATTTAACTTCTTGGTGTTGCTAATTTCTTCTTTCTCCCTGATGTTGATTTTGTTTTGTGGTTTTTCATTAAAGGGGATGCATAGTAGCTGTGTAATGGAGACTGTCATATCTAGTAACATGTCATTTAACTTCATGGCATTGTAAATTTCTATTTTCTTTCTATTGTTGATTTTGTATTATGACTTTTCATTTAAGGGGATGTACAGTAGCTGTGAAATGGAGACTAACATCCAGATGTGAGGATGCAGTATAGTATGCCTTTGTTCTTGCAGACAAAGATGGACTTACAATGAAACTGTTTACTATATCTTGACAATAGGATTCTGGACTCTGTGCCATCATCCATGCCCACAATGATGGACATATGACTATGTATGAAGAACTATATGTTAGTAATGATATAGAGGAACTAGGTGAAAGGGAGGGAATTGGGGAGGGGATAAGGGAATATAGAACTGTATCATAAAATGATAATAATTATCATAAAATGAGAAAAAAATAGAACAAACCAATCAACTACGCCAAAGAGTGCTAGAGGTGAATACGTGGGCAAATGGAGACTCTAAGATGGACTATATCAACCAATTCTGGAGATTTCATTGTGCTTGGAACGGGGAGATCAGCAGTAATTCAGAACTGTTGAACTATCAAAACCTCATGAGTAGGACCCTCAGAGCATGCCCCACATCAGGGATCATGGGATGGTTGGGAGGCTGGGTGTGGCTTCTCCATTTATCTCCTCCCTTCCCCCAATGACCGGAAGGGAAAAAAAGAGAATGTGGGAATGGTGATCTCACCTAACTTCCTGTAGCCTTGACCAACCGCCCTAAACAACTATGTAAAAATCACCAAAAATAAAAATATTTTTAAAAAAAGAATTTAAACAGTCCCCAAGTAACAGAATATAAAGAATAGTGGCATTTTAATTAAAAAAAAAGCACACAATTTACTTACTTAAAAGTGAGAATTACAAAGCAAAGCAACAGTCAAAGCCAGCCAGACAGAAAGATCTCCCCACCACTTGTTTACTCCCCATGTGGCCACAAGAGGCAGCAAGGCCCGGGACAAAACCAGGAGCCTGAACTGCATTCTGATCCTCCACAGGGGTGCAGGTGTCCAAGGAAATGGGACATTTTATTCTATCTCCCAAGCACATTAGCAGGGAATTAGATCAGAAGGGGAACATCAGGGACTTAACTGGTCCTTACATGGAATTCTGGCTTTGCCTGCAACAATGTAACATGTAATCTCAAAACATGCCACAAGGATTATTTAAATAAACAAATCTGGTAATCAAAAGTCAGCTTGCTTTTCCCACTGAATCTTCTACTCATCCCATACCTGATATACAATGAAGTTATCTGGCATTTTGTATAATGTAAATACCACTGCTGGAAAACTATCCTTGAACCTAGACGGAAAGATACTTGCACTGCATTTACAATGTCACTATTCACTTGACATGATGAATGACAGAAAAACAGATGATTTGTGCATTTTTTTTGAATGTATTTCCTAGCTGTGGCTGTGTCAGAATGACTCTAGATCTCCCTCTGGCGTCTCACATGCGGGTGGGACATATGCAAGTATTTACACCACCACCAGATGCTTCTCAGATGCAACAGTAGGAGGCCAGATGGAAAGGGTGGAGGAGCCAGAATGAGAATTAAGTGCACTGTAATTACATGCACTCATCTCACATACTGGCACACCCTTACACTGTTTTATTCATTTTAATACCACTGTCAACTTATTGTCAATATATCTCAAGTCAGGGCAAATTACAGATGTCTAGCAGCTATGTCCTCACCTTGAACATGCTAGGATTACATACGGGAGCCGGTTCTGATCCAGGCATCTCCAATTCCCATCCAGCTCTCTGCTCATGGCCTGGGAAAGCAGTCAAGGACGGCCCAAAGCCTTGGGACCCTGCACCCACGTGGGAGATGAGGAAGACTATTTGAGCTTTTGGCTTCATTTTGGCAAGCACAGGGCATTTGGGAAGTGAATCATTGGCAGAAGATTTTCCTTTCTGTCTCTCTTACTCTCTGTATATCTGATTTTACAATAAAAATACATACATCTTTTAAAAAAACATAAAACATTATCGGAAAACCTGGAGAGGAAGTTTCAATCAGCTTTGACAGTTCCTTTGTTTAGTTATCAAAATTTTACCTTCCTTCTCACATTTTTTTTTTCCTCTTGGCTTAAAAACTATGAAAATGCTCCTCAAATACCACGTAAAGCAAGCTGAGAAGTAAACAAACAACTTACTGAAGGTGTGTTGGTGTTCTCCAGCCTGGGAAGCATGTAGCAGGCTGCAGGGCTACACCTGCAAGAGAAGGTGGAGACAGGGAGTGAGGCATTGGTCTTGATTGTTCCTAGCCTCTTCAGTGGTTCCTACTGTGCTAAGCAACGTCAACTTGGAGGCAGACACAGTGGCTGGAGAAATAAAAGCCATCAGCTTCCCTGGGCAAGAATAGTGCCTTACAAGTGCCAAGAAGGCATCCTTGAAACAGTAACAATAATTACAATAACTGGCATTGATTAAACGCATGTAGTCTGTAGGTCAATGCAAACAATTACTATTTATTTAAAAATAATGTTACTGGGACTTGCACTGTAGCCTAATGACTAAATTCCTCACCTTGCACATACAGGGATCCAATATGGATGCTGGTGTATATCCTGGCTGCTATATTTCCCATCAAGCACCCTGCTTGTGGCCTGGGAAAGCAGTCAAGGACAGAACAATACCTTGTGAGCCTGCACCCGTACGGGAAACTCACAAGAAGCTCCTGGCTCCTGGCTTCTGTTTGGCTCAACTCCGGCCACTGTGGTGACCTGGGGAGTGAGGCAGCAGATGGAAGATCTTTCTGTCTCTGCTACTGTAAATCTGACTTGCCAATGAAAATGTTTAAAAAATTTTAAAAATCATAATGTTATTGCAAAGCACTATTTTTTCAACAACTATTGTTAAAATTACAAAATCACAGAAAAACCATATTGTCACTAAAATGTATGCTTCAGAAAAATAACTGGATGGTATTAAGTGCTTCAATATTTCTACATTCAAAGTTATTCTGTCTATAACTATATATGAAACTTGAATATAATATGTAATCTATAAAGTTTTCTAGTAATTGTTCCAAATGAAAGCTCCCAAGTCTTCAA
>NW_024465157.1:0-780 GCF_017591425.1 Ochotona curzoniae | reverse complement strand
CCTGGGGCCAAAGGGTCATGGGCAAAAGAGGCCTGGCCCTGGGATGCACTTCTTAAAGAGAGGCTCAAGTCACAGACACCCACCTACCTTTCCCTGGTTTCTCTGCCAACATTCCATACTGCTGGGCCTCATCTCTCCCAGAACTCTTGAAAGTACACAAATTAGAGATAAAAGGCATCCTACAATTAACATCTTCACTTTTCCATCCAAGCAGTGAACAGAAAGTGAGGAATACAGACATACAGGGGCCATGCTCAGGGCTACCTGGCCTCAGAGTCTGTCTGCAAGAAGCCAGAGAGCAAGCAGCTACTGGGGAGACTATGTGTTGGAGTACCAAAGTGATGGGAGCATGTGACCAAGAGAGCTAGGCCCTGCAATCAGGGTCCATTATGGAGGCTTGTGAGAGGTGTGGTTATACAATAATGCCATAACAAAAAGTCTCAGGTTCTGGGCCCGGCGCGGTGGCGCAAGTGGTTAAGGTCCTCGCCTAGCACGCCCGGGATCCCCTATGGGCACCGGTTCTAATCCCGGCAGCCCCGCTTCCCTTCCAGCTCCCTGCCTGTGGTCCGGGAAAGCAGTCGAGGACGGCCCAAAGCTTTGGGACCCTGCACCCGCGTGGGAGACCCGGAAGAGGCTCCTGGCTTCGGATCGGCATAGTATCGGCCCATTGCGCTCACTTGGGGAGTGAATCATCGGACGGAAGATCTTCCTCTCTGTCTCTCCTCTCTGTATATCTGCCTTTCCAATGAAAAAAATAATAAAAATAAATCTTTTTGAAAA